>NC_053476.1:4875427-4960206 GCF_015227805.2 Hirundo rustica | reverse complement strand
GCTGCTGCGGCTGCGGCGGCGGCCCCCGGGGCCGGGAGGGACCGGGAGGGGCTCGGGAGGGACCGGGAGGGGCTCGGGAGGGAACCGGGAGGGCTCGGGAGGGCTCGCCGGGGCCGCCCCCCCCCCCCAATCCCTCCCCCCGCCGTTCCCGGCTGCGGCGGCCGCCAAGCCCCGCCCCCCCGGCCGGGCCACGCCCTCTCCCCGCCGGGATGCGGCGCTCCCGGGACACGCCCCCTCCGCCGACGGCCCCGCCCCGCCCCGGGCGGTGGCCGCGACCAATCGGCGGGGCCGGGGGCCGCCGCCCTGACCAATCGGCGGGGCCGGGGGCCGCCCGCTCGGCCAATCAGCGCCCGCGGCGCCCCCCGGGCCGCGCCCCCGCCCTGGCGCAGCGGGGCCGCCCCCCCCCCCCCCCGCCCCCCCCCGGCCCCGCCCGCACCGCACCGGGAACGGGGAACGGGGAATGGGGAGGGGGGAAAGCACCGGGACCCCCGGGCCGGGGACCGACACAGCCCGGGGTCACCTTGGCCCCCGGGACGCCCCGAGCCCCGGGGAGCCCCCTGCGCTCCTCCCGCGGCGCTCCGGGCACGCCCCGGCTCCGGTAACCGCGGCCAAGTGTAAGGAGATCCCCGCACCGGGGCGGGGGGGGGCGAGGGCGCTGAGCCCCCGCGGATCGTCACATGCCCCGCGTATTTTTATCCCGGTGTTGTGGAAACGGCCCCGGGCACGGAGCCTCGGCCGCCCTCCCCACCCCCAATGCCGCAGAGGGAAGCGCTGGGATTTAATCCCAGCTTTGTCTTTAGCCCCGGCTCAAAACGGGCGGGTTTTTTATCCGTGGGATAAAAATCAAGTGGATTTCATAATTCCCCTGACCCCCCCCTCCCTCACTCCCTCCCTCCCCCCGCGCCCCGCCCGCTCTCCGGGTGCTGCAACGCCCAAAAAAAAAAAAAAAAAAAAAGGAAAAAGAAAAAAAAAAATCCCGCACAGCATTCCCGGAGCGAGTTCCAGCTTCCCGAAATTATTTATATCGCCCGTATTCCCCCGGCAAGGTCGCGCCTGGGCCGCGCACAACCCACCGGGAGTCGCAACGTGCCAGGAAAAGTCATGGAAAAATTTCCACGCCGGCCCCTGGAGCCTCCGCAGCTCCATCCCCGCCCGGGCTGGGCCCCGGGGAAGAGCCGCGTTTGCCGGGGAGACAGCGTGAAAAATCCCACCCTAAAAAAAACACTAAAAAAACCCCGAAATGTGGAAATGTGGGAGCAGCCAGCTGGGGGAGGAGGAGGAGGAGGAGGAGGAGGAGGAGGAGGGCGCCGGGATGGGCTGAGGGAGTGACGTGGGAGCCAGACGGGATTTCCTGGAGCGACAGCGGCCTCTGCTCCCGACAGGCCACGGCTGGGGGGGAATCATGGAAAACAGAGCTCTCCCGACCGGCCACAGTTTGGGGGGAATCATGGAAAACAGAGCTCTCCTGACCGGCCACAATTTGGGGGGAATCATGGAAAACAGAGCTCTCCTGACCGGCCACAATTTGGGGGGAATCATGGAAAAGAGCCCAGAGGACGGGCGGGATGCGGGAAGAGCCGGGGCCGGGGATCTCCCCTCCTCTCCCACCCTGAATCCCGGCCCGGGCTCCGCTCCAGCACATCCAGGCCCGTGGAGGCCTCTGGAAAAAGGCAGCTCCGGCCTCGCTCCCCTCAAATCCCCCAAAACCCCAGCCCGATTCCCCCGCCCATGGAAAACCCCCCGGAGCCGGGCATCCCAAGCTTTCCAGGAGTGACCTTGCACGGGGCAAGGATCCGGCCGATCCCTCCCCTTCCCTGGCCATTCCCAGGCTGGGAATCGCCTCCTGGCAGTCGCCAGGGACCTGCTCCAGGTGGGAACGTTCGCGCCCCGTCACCCTCGGGCACCTCCAAGGTCGCCGCTGCCGACCCCGAGCGGGATTTTCCCCCTGGAAATCCCTGGAAAAGCCGCAGGGAAAAGCGGGAATGCGTTCCCAGGGCCTCCTGCAGCAGCTGCAGCTCCTCCGGCTGTGTCTCTGCGGCGCTCCCACAGCCATTCCCACAGCCCCGATCCCGATCCCTGCCGCAGCACGCGCCAGCGGCTCCCGGGCACATCCAGGGAGCGGGATGGCAGAGCCCAGCGGGGAGCACCCGAGGGCACCAGCGACAGCCCCGTGCACAGCCCTGCCAGGACCTGAGAGCCCCGTGGCACAGCCCTGCCAGGACCTGAGAGCCCCGTGGCACAGCCCTGCCAGGACCTGAGAGCCCCGTGGCACAGCCCTGCCAGGACCTGAGAGCACAGATCCACCACTGACAGCTCCATTCCATAGCTCTGCAAGGACCCAAGGCCATGGATCACCACAGACAGCCCCATGGCACAGGCCTGCAAGGACCTGAGGGCACGGATCACCACAGACAGCCCCATTCCATAGCTCTGCAAGGACCCAAGGCCACGGATCCATCATGGACAGCCCCATGGCACAGCCCTGCAAGGACCTGAGGGCACGGATCCACCACTGAGAGACCCATTCCATAGAACTGCAAGGACCTGAGAGCATGGATCCACCACAGACAGCCCCATCCCATAGCCCTGCCAGGACCTGAGGACATGGATCGGCACTGACAGCCCCATTCCATGCCCTGCCAGGACCCGAGGACATGGATCGGCACTGACACTCGCATTTCCATGCCCTGCCAGGACCCGAGGCTGGAATCAGCACTGACAGCCCCATTCCATAGCCCTGCCAGGACCCCAGGACATGGATCAGCACTGACAGCCCCATTCCATAGCCCTGCCAGGACCTGAGGACATGGATCAGCACTGACAGCCCCATTCCCTGGCGCTGCCAGGACCCGAGGCCGCGGATCAGCCCCCGCGGCCCCACGGAACCCTGGACGTGCCGTGACAAGGGCGGCCCTGCCAAAACCACAGCGGCAGCTCCCGCGGCCTGGAATCACATCCCGGCATTCCCAAAGGTCAGGGCTCGAGCAGGAAAAGCAGAAACAGCCCCGGTGCAGCTCTGCCCGGCTGGGGAGGAAAACTGGGAGAAGGACGGGATCCTGGGAAAAACTAAAAGGAGCAGGATCCTGGGAAAACTGAGAGAGGAACGAGATCCTGGGGAGGAAAACTGAGATAGGGACAGGATCCTGGGAAAACTGAGAGGGACGGGATGCTGGTGTAGGAAAACAGAGAGGAATGGGATCCTGGGGAGGAAAACTGAGAGAGGCAGGATCCTGGGAAAAACTAAAATGAGCAGGATCCTGGGAAAACTGAGAGAGGGACAGGATCCTGGGAAAACTGAGAGAGGCAGGATCCTGGGAAAAACTAAAATGAGCAGGATCCTGGGAAAACTGAGAGAGGGACAGGATCCTGGGGAGGAAAACTGAGAGAGCGACAGGATCTCGAGAGGGAAAACCGAGCGAGGGACGGGATCTTGGCCGGGCTCCAGCCCAGCAACCCAACCACCTGCTCCACACCTGGGCCGGGGCTCTTTCCCAACACCCCTGTTTATTTCCCAGCCGGCCGGACGGATTTCCCAATCCCCGGCGTCACGTGGGGCCCGCAGCTCCTTCCCCCGCTCCAGCGGAGCCAGAATCGAGCGGACAAAACGAGGAGAAAAAAAAAAAAACCCACCCGGGGAGCGCCGAAACCCATCGGGGACCCCGGATTGCGACACACAACCCCCCCCCACCCCCCCAAAAAAAAAAAAAATAAAAACACCCCGAAAAAAAAAACCCCCAGCTCCTACCTCCTTGGTGAGGTCCCCGCCGGCGGGCGCCGCCACGGCGCCCAGGTCCTCGGGCTCCTCTCCGCCGAAGCCCTGCTCGGCCGCGCCGTCCCTGGCGTCGGGCGCGGCGCCGTCCTGCAGCGCGGCGCCGGGCGCGGGCGGGCCCCCGCTGACGGCGCCCTCGGCGTCGCGGTGCACCAGCCAGGCGCTCACCTGGGCGCTGGGCACGCGCAGCCGGCCCAGGGCGCGCACGCGGCCCAGCAGGCGGCGAGAGGCCAGGTAGGCGTCGAGCTCGGCGCTCTTGGGGTGCAGGCCATAGCCCTCGGAGGCGCCGCGCGCGTGGTGGAACTGCGCCTGCGCGTAGGCGGAGCTGGGGCCCAGGATGATCTCGCGCAGCGGCGGCAGCCGCGAGCTCAGGTACGAGTCCACGTCCACGCGCACGCCGACCAGGCTCAGCAGGATGGTGAACTGGATCAGGCCCTCCGTGAAGTATTTCTTCAGAGAGAGCATCTCTGGGAGAAGGGGGGGAAAGGAAGGGTGAGGGAGGGAATACGCAGCGAGGAGTGGGAATCTGCACTGGGGAACTGGGAATCTGCACCGGGGGACTGGGAATCTGCACCAGGGGACTGGGAATCAGCACCAGGGACTGGGAATCTGCACCGGGGAACTGGGAATGTACACTGGGGAACTGGGAATCTGCACCAGGGACTGGGAATCTGCACCAGGGACTGGGAATCTGCACCAGGGGACTGGGAATCTGCACCAGGGACTGGGAATCCTCTCTAAGGAGTGGGAATCCATCCTGGGGAGTAGGAATCCACATCTGGGGAACCAGGAATCCATCCTGAAGAGTGGGAATCCACCCTGGGGAACTGGGAATCTACTCTAAGGAGTGAGAATCCACCCTGGGGGTGGGAATCCACACCAAGGAATGGGAATCCACACCGAGGAATGGGAGCCCACGCCAGAGACTGGCAATCCACATCGAGAGTGGGAATCCACCCCGGAGAACTGGGAATCCACCCTGGGGAACTGGGAATCTACTCTAAGGAGTGAGAATCCATCCTGGGGAGTGGGAATCCGCAGCAAGGAGTGGGAATCCACTCTAAGGAGCTGGGAATCCGCACCGAGGAACTGGGAATCCACTGGCAGAGGGTGAAGCCTCTGCACAACAGGTTGGGTGGCTTTGGCTCTGCTCTGCCCCACTTTCACATGGAACTGTCTCTGCCCTTCAGGGCAGGGCTACGAGCCGGGATAAAAGCTTAAAGAATGTTCGAGAGGTTTTCTGGGGTTTTTTGGTTTTTTTTTTAGTTCAGCTAGGCTTGGTTTTCGCCTGGAAAGTCAGGAAATCGGTGAGAAAAATCAAAGTTTAAGCCTGGGAACTCTCCCCAGCAGCTCCACCCTCGCCTTCCCTTTTGTTTTTATCCCGCGGACCACGCGGAGAGGCGGAATTCCATGTGACTTACTGTCCGAAACCTCCACATGCAGCGACTTCCTCTGTCCCCCCGCGGCTCCCCACGCTCCGGGACGGGCTCTGCCCCTTCCAGCAGCTCCTTCCCTTCCCCGGCTCCTCGAACTCCCCCTCTTCTGCTCCCGACGCTTTCGGAAGGAGCCTTTTATGAGTCAAAGGTCCCGAGCATGGGAAGGTCCAAAGACTCCTCCGCTCCCGGCTGCGATTTCATCAGCAGCTGAAATGTAACCAGAGAGCAAACACGGTAACACCGGGGCACCACCCAGCCCGCGCAGCGCCTTCCCCCGCCCCGCAAAACCCAGGGAATTTCGCTGGAATCGCCGATTTCCCCGCCCCGGCCCCGCCACCTCGGGAGACGACACCGTCCGCGCTTCCCCTGCCCGAGCTATTCTTAGGCCGCTGCGTCAACTTCCCGCCGGCCCGAGGAATCCGGGCTCCCGTGCCCTGCCCAGCGCGGCTCTCGGCCGGGCCCGGGGCTGTTCCACGGAACACCGGGAGCGCTCGGGGCCCGCCCCGCTCCCGCCGCCGCCGGGGCGGCTCCCGCGGCACGGGGAGCGCTCACCTGGGGGAGCCCGGGCCGGCGGCTGCCGAGGAGCTTCGGGGCTCCCCGGTTTTGGCGGGGGGGGGATCCCCGGTTTTTGGGGGGTTTCCCGATGTTTTTTGGGGGGGGTTTCCCAATGGGGGTCACGTGCGCTCCCGCCCCCCCTTTCCCCTTTAAGACCCCACGTGACCTCACCTCCCCCCGCGCGCGGCCACGTGACCCCGCCCCACCCGCGCGCGCGCTCCCGCGGCCTCGCCGTCCCCCTCAGCGCCGCTCCGGCCCCGCCCCGCCCCGCGCACGCCGCCGCCCTCCGCACACCGCCACCCCCCGCACACACGGAGCGGCCTCCGCCACGGATCCGCCCCCGCCGGTACCCGCCGGGCTCCGCCGCCGCTCCGGCCCCGCCGCCGCCGCCGCTCCCGCTCCCCGCCCCGGCCCAACCGCCCCCCCCCCGCCCGCCTCGCGCGGCGCCGCCGCCAATCACCGCCCGCCGAGGGGAGGCGGGAGCGAGGCGCGGACCAATGGGGAGCGGGCGGCGGAGAGTCGCTCCCGCCTTCCCGGCGCCGCTTTGATTGCCGGGCGGACCGGCCAATGGGCGCGCGAGAACGCGCGGGCGGTGCTCGCGCTCGGCGCGGCCGATCCAATGGGAAATGAGAAGCGGGGAAGCGCCGCTGGCCCCGCTGCGCGGCTCATTGACAGAGTGGCCGCCCAATGGCGCCAGAAGCCTTCCCTGAGTGACAGCGGCGCAAACCAATGAGAACGCGCGCAGCTTCCGCGCGCTTGAGCGGCGGCGGCGCGCACCAATCGCTGCGGGGAGCCGGCCCCGCCCCTTCGCTGCCCAGCGGTTGCCAGGGCAACGGGCGCCCCGGGCCCTCAGCGGGGCGAGGCCGCCATGGCGGGGCCCGGTGACCCCGGCGGGCTCTGCGGAGCCCACAGCGCGGCCGGGAGGTGATCCCGAGATGGCTCCTCCGCCTTGATTCCCTCCGGAGCACCGCGGGGCCCACCCCGGGCCGCCACAGGCCTTGGGGATGCTGATGCCGGTGAACGTCGCCCGTCCCCGCGGGGCCCTGGGGACACCCTGAGGGAGATTTGGGGGTGCTGCCACGGCGATGGCCCCCGGGGGTGCACGGGGACAGCCCCTCCTTGGCCAGGACCGGTGTTTGGTGATTTCTGGGGGGCTCAGAGGGTGAGGGATGGGCTGTGGCTCTTCCCAACCACCTCAGCTGCCCGAGGAAAGGAGGGGGAAAAGCGCTGCTGGCATCAGGCCCTGTCCTTCCCTTTCCCTTCCAGGGTCATCAACCCCTGATTCACCCTAAAACCCCGTAACCTAATTAAACAACCGCGGGGCAGGGTTCAGACCTGCCGCAGGTCGTTCACCCCTTCCTGCATGGATCCCTGTGGGATTCCTGCCAGTCCCTGCTCCACGTGGGATTCCTGCCCCTTCTCCCCACACAGATCCCTGTGGGATTCCTGCCCCTTCTCCCCACACAGATCCCTGTGGGATTCCTGCCTGTTCTCCCAAACATGGATCCCTGTGGGATTCCTGCCTGTTCTCCCCACACAGATCCCTGTGGGATTCCCGCCCCTTCTCCCCACACGGATCCCTGTGGGATTCCCGCCTGTTCTCCCCACACAGATCCCTGTGGGATTCCCGCCTGTTCTCCCCACACGGATCCCTGTGGGATTCCCGCCCCTCCCAACCCCGTGCCAGCGGTGGGAGGCGCGGGCAGCACCACCCAGTTCCTGCCATTCCTGCCCATCCCAGACGCCTCTCCCGTGCCCCAGAAACCTGTCGGGACAAACAGCATGCCACGGACGATGGTTCATCCGAGGAAAAATAAAAAAAAGGGGAAAAATCCCCGTGGAATCCGACGCCTCGCGGCAGGGCGAGGTCGGCCAGGTTTTCCCAGGGTTTTCCCGGCTGTTTGTGCCCCTCAAAACCTGGAGAGATCCAGGGAGGCAGGGCTGAGTCCAGGGAGACAAGGGAAGGTGTTTGGGAGGCTGGAAGTGCCCGGATCCCGGAGATAGTGGGTCATGCCCTCCCCAGAGCCTCCCTGGTTGGATTTTGGGGGTGAGGCCCACCCTGAACCCATCCTGGGTTGGATTTTGGGGGTGTTTTCCACCCTGAACCCATCCTGGGTTGGATTTTTGGGGTGTTTTTCACCCTGAACCCATCCTGGGTTGGATTTTTGGGGGTGTTTTCCACCCTAAAGCCCTCCCCAGGGAAATGGGGTGTCTGGCAGCTCCCCCCAAAGCCCTCCCGTGCCTCCCAGGGCAGTTTCCAGCTGGGAACCCGAGCCGGGCCGTCCCTCCCGGGTTATTTTTAGTGTCCCCAGGAGTATCTGGGGACAGCTGGCCCTGTCCCCGTGCCCACCTCGTGCTGCCAGGGGGGCACGCAGCCCCTTCCCCATTCCCCCACCCCAGGAAAACGCTCCAACCCCAAAGATTAAAGTTAACAAGGCAAGATTTGGGTGAACCACCGGAAAATTCCAGGCTGGGAGAGGTCAGGGGATGGCAGCGGGGACTGGGATTGTTTGGGATGAATCCAGGAGCCCCTTCCTCGTTCTTTCCCCCCTCCAGGAAAACGCTCCAGCTCCAAGAACTAAAGCAAGGGAAAATTTGGGTGCAAAATTGGAGTGAAAATTCCAGAAAATTGGGTGCACTGGAAAATTCCAGGCTGGGAGAGATCAGGGAATGGGAGTAAGCACACAGAGAGGTTGGAATTATTTGGGATGAATCCAGGAGCCCCTTCCCAGGTCTGGGATCTGTGCCTTCCCGGGAAACCCTACAGACCCCACCCTAAATTGGGATCATTCCCCTTTTTGGGAGCCCCAGCCCTACAGACCCCACCCCAAATTAGGATCATTCCTCTTTTTGGGAGCCCCAGCCCTACAGACCCCACCCTAAATTGGGATCATTCCCCCTTTTGGGAACCCCAGCCCTACAGACCCCACCCCAAATTAGGATCATTCCTCTTTTTGGGAGCCCCAGCCCTACAGACCCCACCCCAAATTGGGATCATTCCCCATTTTGGGAACCCCAGCCCTACAGACCCCACTCCAAATTGGGATCATTCCCCATTTTGGGAGTCCCGGCCCTACAGACCCCACCCCAAATTGGGATCGCCCCGGGGCGATTCTTTCCCGACGCTCCTTGCGGCACCGGGCCCTCATTTGCATATCTCCGCCCCACCACGGGCACCAGGATAACGCCCATGGCCACGCCCACTCCCGCCCGGCTCATTCGCTGTCCTGCAGCGCCACCTGCCGGCGGCTCTGGGGCAGCGCGCGGGGCACCGACCTGACCCCCCCAAACCGGGAACCCCCAAACCGGGAACCCCCAAACCGGGAACCCCCAAACCAGGAACCCCTGTGAGCCCCCCCGTACCAGCCCCTCCTCTGGGCCCCCTCCGGACCCTCTCCCTGAGACCCCCAAACCAGGACGGCCCTCCTGCCCGAGCCCCCCCAAAGCTCAGCCCGCCCCCAGGGCCCGGCGGAGCTCTGGTGTCCCCCCAGACACCCTGGGGACCCCCAAACCGCAGCGCAGCCCGCTGCTGTCCCCATCCCTGGGGGGCTCCGTGTCCCCTCTGTCCCTGCGGTGGCGACCCCCGGTCCCCCCCCGGCCCCTCCGCATCCTGGGGCGGCCCAAACAAAGAGGAGGAGGAGGAGGAGGCGGGGGAGGAAGGCCCCGCGGCCCGGCGGTGACAGCTGCTGCCCCGCGGGTGACACGGGGACAAAGACGGCGCTGCGGGGACAAAGGGGCCGAGCGGGGAGGGGACAGAGGGACACGGGCCAGGGCGGGACCGGGGTGCGCCCGGACCGGGACGGACAGCGAGGATGGAGAGAGGGGCTTTTATCCCCTCACAACTGCATTTATTAACCTCTCACCTCCTTTGCCCCCTCGGAACCCCATTTATCCCCTCGGAACCCCATTTATCCCCTCGGAACCCCATTTTTCGCTCTCCCTGTCCACCCCGATCCCCGCGTCCCTCACTGAGGGGAGGGCGTGGCTCCCGGGGGCGTGGCTCGGCCCCGCCCTTCCCGCTGGCGGCGCCGCGCGATGACGTCAGGCGCGTGTCGATGACGTCAGGCCGGACGCGGCGGCGGGGCCGGGATGCACCGGAGGGGGGTGGGGGCGGGGGCGATCGCCAGGAAAAAACTGACCGAGGTGAGCGGGGACAGGGGCCCGGGACACCGGGACCCCGCCCGGGAGCCGCCGCTCCCCGCTGGTGCCGGGCCAGGGGCGCGGGACCCCCGGGTTTGGGATCACCCCGCCCTGGGGAGCCCCTCCCTCACGGGGATTGTCCCGGGTCGGGGTTGTCCCGGTTCAGGATTCTCTTCTCCCCCCAGGCCAAGTACAAGGAGCGGGGGACGGTACTGGCCGAGGATCAGCTGGCCCAGGTGGGAACTCCCTGGGTGCCCTCCTGTCCCCGATCCCCTTATCCCGGTGCTGATCCCGTTATCCCGGTCCCTGTCCCCATCCCTGTCCTGTCCCTGTCCCCATCCCTGTCCCCTTCCTGTCCCTGATCCCCTTATCCCGTTGCTGATCCCGTTATCCCTGTCCCCGTCCCCAACCCTGTCCCCTTCCTGTCCCATCCATCCCATTATCCCAGCCCTGATCCCATTATCCCGGTCCCTTCCCCATCCCTGTCCCCTTCCTCTCCCTTATCCCGTTATCCCAGCCCTGATGCCGTTGTTATCCCGTTCCCTGATCCCGGTTTTCCCGTTTTTCCCGCAGATGTCCAAGCAGCTGGAGACGTTCCGGACACACCTGGAGGCCTTTGCCAGCAAGCACAAGCAGGAGATCCGGAAGAGCCCGGAATTCCGGCTGCAGTTCCAGGACATGTGCGCCACCATCGGCGTGGATCCGCTGGCCTGTGAGCGGCACGGGGGCTGCTCCCCCGGGAATTCTCCCCCGGGAATTCTCCCCACGGGATCGGGATCGGGGCCGCCCCTCGGGGCGCCCTGGGGCAGGAGGGGCTCCAGGAGGGAATTCCCCGGAGATCCGAGCGCTTTTCCCTCTCCCTTCCCAGCTGGAAAAGGGTTCTGGGCGGAGATGTTGGGAGTTGGAGATTTCTACTACGAGCTGGGGGTGCAGATCATCGAGGTGTGCCTGGCGCTGAAGCACCGCAACGGAGGTGGGGAGCCGGTCCTGATCCGTGTCCTGATCCCGGGAATCCATCCCTGATCCTGGGATCCACTAGCCCTGATCCCGGGGATCCGTCATCCCTGATCCTGGGATCCATCACCCCTGATCCTGGGGATCCGTCATCCCTGATCCTGGGGATTCATCAGCTCCTGATCCTGGGGATCCCCCATGCCATCAATCCCATCAATCAATTGATCAATCAATTCCATTAATCCCTAAATCCCATCCGTCGATGGACGCCGCCCATCTCCGGGTCGGTGTCCGGGGCTGATCCCAGTGTCCGGGGCTGATCCCAGGATCCCGGTGTCCGGGGCTGATCCCGGGATCCCTTCCCAGGTCTGATCACGCTGCAGGAGCTGCAGCAGCAGGTGCTGAAGGGACGCGGGAAATTCGCTCAGGACGTCAGCCAGTGAGTGCCGGGCTCCGGGAATTCCCCGGGAATTCCTTGGGAATGGGGATTGCTCCTGCCGGAGCCGGATCTGCCGGATCCGCAGTTCAGTTCCTGCCGCTGCTCCCGGGTTCCTCTGGGATCCTCAGGGAATCTGGAGCTGGAGATGATTTTATCCCTAAAATTCCAGCCCCAGGAATATTTTATCCCTAAAAAAAACCCAACCCAGGGAGAATTTCTTCCCCTAAAAATTCCAGCCCGGGGAGATTTTTTTCCCATTAAAAATCCAGGCCTGGAATGCCAAAATCCCAACCCCAGATCCCTTTATCCAGACAATTCCCGGGTTTTATGCAGCGAGGGCCGCGGGGGCTTTTCCTGTGGGAAAATTCCAGGTTGGGAATTGCAGGTTGGGAATTGCCGCTGGAACAGCCCCTGCTCCTCCCCAGGGACGATTTGCTGCGGGCCATCAAGAAGCTGAAGGTTTTGGGGAACGGGTTTGGGATCATCCCGGTGGGAGGAACGTTCCTGGTGCAGTCGGTGCCGGCCGAGCTGAACATGGATCACACCGTGGTGCTGCAGCTGGCTGAGGTGGGACAGCGCCGGGAATGGGATGGGAATGGGGAATTGGTGGGAATGACAAAAGGAAAAGGGCTGGGAATGGGGAATTGGTGCTCCCAGAACTGGGAGCTGGGATTGGATCAGGCTTGTGGGCGAAGCTGCTGAAGCGTGGATTTAAACATGGATGAGAAACATCCGGGCAAATCTTCTTGTTCCCATAAAAAAAACTGGGATTGGGATGAGAGCTGGGCTGGGCCGCGGGCGGAATTCCAGGGATTTTTCCGGGTTTGTTTTCCCAGAAGAAGGGATTTGTGACGGTGAGCGAGATCCGGGACAGCCTCAAGTGGGAGACGGAGCGAGCGAGGCAGGTGCTGGTAGGTGGGGACGGGAGAATGGGGAAAAAATGGGGGGAAAATGGGAGAATGGGGATGGGAAAATGGGGGGAAAAAAAGGGAAAATTGGGATGGGGAAAATGGGGGAAAAAATGGGAAAATGGGAAAATTTGGATTGGAAAAAAATGGAAAAAAATTGCGAAAATGGGGATGGGAAAATGGGGAAAAAATGGGAAAATGGAAAAATTGGGACTGGAAAAAAATTGGGGAAATGAGGATGGGAAAAGGGAAATGGGGATGGGAACAGGTCCTCAGTCCATCCCAGTCCATTCCCAGTCTGTTCCCAGTCCATTCCCAGCCCATCCCAGTCCATTCCCAGTCCATCCCAGCCCGTTCCCAGCCTGTTCCCAGTCCCATCCCAGTCAATCCCAGCCCATCCCAGCCCGTTCCCAGCCCGTTCCCGCCGTTCCAGGAGCACCTGCTGAAGGAGGGCCTGGCCTGGCTGGACGCTCAGGCTCCGGCCGAGCCGCAGTTCTGGCTGCCCGCGCTCTTCCCGGAGCTGCGCGTGCTCGAGGAGCCCCCGGCCGCGCCCTGAGCGCCGGGGAACCCGCGGGAATCCCGGGAATCCCGGCTGGAACCCTCGGGGATCCCTCCTGGAACCCCTCCCAGAATCCTCAGGAATCCCCCCGGGATCCTCGGGATCCCTCCTCTCCCCACGATCCCAGCGACGGCGGGATCGGGAATAAAAAGTTTTGTAAAAAACTCCCTGAGCTTGGGAATTTCCGTGGGATCCGTCCCTGCTGGATTCCCTGCACGGCTTTGGGTGGAAACGCCACGAATTAGGGAAAACGAGGAGAAAAAGGGAGGAGGAGGCAAAGGGGATTTGCAGCGGGAAAAGCGGGATTCTGCCTCTGGAATTCTGGCTGCCGGCAGTGGGAACGCCGGCCTGCAGCACCCCAGGAATTCGTCACTCCGGAATTATTCCCACTACGGAAAACCATGGGCTCCGTTCTGCCGAAACAAAACTTTATTGCACAAAGGGGGGGGGGAAAAAAGGGAAAAAAAAAGGAAAAAAAAAGGAAAAAAAAAAGGAAAAAAAAAAGGAAAAAATACCCAACCAAACAAAAATAAATCATCGGCGTCGTTCTGTCGAACAGAAACCAGGGAACCGGGCAGAGACCCGAGATCTCCCAGCCCCTCGTGTGCAATTCCAACTCTCCAGGTCTGAAATTCCGTTCTAAAACATCTCTGCCGCCGGCAGTGGCTCGAGGATTGGCACTGGGACAGGATTCCCGAAATCCCGGGAGCAGAGTTCCCGAATTTCCCGTGACTGCTCCCCACCACAGGAGGGAATTCGGGAATCCAGAGCCGGGAGAAGCAACAATTCCCACCCCTGGGAGGCTGGAAAAGCTCCAGAGCCCCGAGGCTGCTGGGGTCACCAGGGGTGACCAAGGGAACGATTCCCACCCTCCTTCCCACGGCACCCAAATTCCCGGATTTCCCACTGTCCTGCTGAGAGCAACCCCGGGATTGCTCTGCCTGGGATCTCCCAGGTCCTGGGGGGTTTTGGGTTGCTTTTTTTAGGCCCCTCGGGATGAGAATCCTGGCAAGTTCTGGGATCGAGGATCCCGGGAAGTTCTGGGATCTGAGGATCCCGGGAAGTTCTGGGATCTGAGGATCCCGGGAAGTTCTGGGATCTGAGAATCCCAGGAAATTCTGGGATCGAGGATCCCGGGAAGTTCTGGGATCTGAGGATCCCGGGAAGTTCTGGGATCGAGGATCCCGGGAAGTTCTGGGATCTGAGAATCCCGGGAAGTTCTGGGATCTGAGGATCCCGGGAAGTTCTGGGATCTGAGGATCCCGGGAAGTTCTGGGATCTGAGGATCCCGGGAAGTTCTAGGATCTGAGGATCCCGGGAAGTTCTGGGATCTGAGGATCCCGGGAAGTTCTCCCAGTGCCGGCAGCGATCCGAGCTGGGCGAGGGCAGAACGTGCAGCTCGGTGCTCCAAGAAAAATCATCGGGATTGGGGCCAAAAAAACCCGAGGGCCCAACCCCTGCTCCAGAGGATCCTCCCTGGAAAAGGCGGAATTCCCGGCTCCAGCTCCCCGGGTCACTGCTCAGCACAAACCGACCCGGAGCTCCCAAAAACGCGGAATTTTTACCGGGAATTTGTCCCAGGAATCCGGCCGGCGCTGTGGGATTGTCCCTCCTGCCCTGGGGCGGCAGGGAGGGGACAGGAGGGGACCCAGGGTGGGAATCAGAGAATTCCAGGTGAGGAAACAAAACCGGCTCCAAAAAAAGAGAAAAAACCCTCCCCAAAAAAACCACGAAATTCCCGAAAAAAACCCACGAAATTCCCGAAAGCGACGCTGGAGGAAATTTCAGAAACTGATCTTCAGCTGCTCCTCCTCCTCCCTCTCCCCAAACCTCCAGGGTGAACGAATCCATGGATTCCTGCACTTCCCAATTCCCACAGGAATTCCCCAGGGCTCGAGTAAAGCTTTTTTTGGGAAGGATCCCCAATTCCAGCGGTGAGAATTCCTTTCTTTATCTTTGGTCTGCCTCGGAGAAGCGACTCCGGGGAGGCGCCAGCTGCCCCCAAATCCCACCCTGGGATTATCCAGGGTTGTCCAGGCACCGCCGGAATTCCGGGGAGAGGCTCCCCCTGGCTCAGGAGCACAAAAACCTCGGGAGGGTTTTGCAGTCTGGAGCTCATCTTTAATCAAACGGAGGGGGGAAAAAAAAAAACCTGGAAAAACCAAAGAAAAACAAACAAAAAAACCCCCAAAACAACAAAAAAAACCATCCCAAAAAATCCCGACCAGTGCAGGTGTTGTCCGAAATAACCCCAAAAAACCAACCTGATGCCACATTCCAGGAAGTTCCTTTGTCCAAGAGCCGTCCCCAGCTCTCCTTTGCCTCTCGCGTTTTGGTTTTGTTTTTTTTTTCTCTCTCTGAGGGGAATTCCCAGTGAAATTCTCCTGGCGGATCCGGGCGGGGAAATCCATCGGTGCAGGGAGGGAGGGGAAGGAAAAACAACAACACAAAAAAAAAGGAAAAAAAAAAAAAAAAAGAAGGAGCCGGGAGGGGAAAATGCTGAAAATGCTGCGGCGCCGGGGCCTGGGCTGGATGAGCTGGGCTGACCCTGGAGCCCTGGGCTGACCCTGCTGCAGTCCTGGAGCCCTGGGCTGGTCCTGGAGCAATCCTGGAGCCCTGGGCTGGTCCTGGAGCAATCCTGGAGCAATCCTGGAGCCCTGGGCTGGATGTGCTGGGCTGACCCTGGAGCCCTGGGCTGACCCTGCTGCAGTCCTGGAGCCCTGGGCTGATCCTGCTGCACTCTGGAGCCCTGGGGCTGGTCCTGCTGCAGTTCCTGGCTGTGCTGGGCTGACCCAGCCGCAGTTCTGAGCCCTGGGCTGGCCGTGCTGCAATCCCTGTCCGTGCTGGGCTGACCCTCCTGCAGTCCCCGTCCGTGCTGGGCCGGCCCAGCTGCAGTCCTGGAGCTCTGGCCCGGTTCAGTCCTGGAGCTCTGGCCCGGTTCAGTCCTGGAGCTCTGAGCTCTGGCCCGGTTCAGTCCTGGAGCTCTGGGCTCTGGCCCGGTTCAGTCTCAGGCTCTGAGCTCTGGCCCGGTTCAGTCTCAGGCTCTGAGCTCTGGCCCGGTTCAGTCCTGGAGCTCTGGGCTCTGGCCCGGTTCAGTCTCAGGCTCTGGGCTCTGGCCCGGTTCAGTCCTGGAGCTCTGGGCTCTGGCCCGGTTCAGTCCTGGAGCTCTGAGCTCTGGCCTGGTTCAGTCTCAGGCTCTGAGCTCTGGCCCGGTTCAGCCCCGGTTCAGCCCCGGGCGCTGGCCCTGCCCCGGGCCCCGGGCCGGCCGTGCCTAAGGCCGGGGGCAGCCCTGCGTGTCCGGCTCGGGCTCCGAGGAGCTGCTCTCCGAGTCCATCTCGGCGCTGTCCTGCTGCTGGTGCCGCTCCTGCAGCCGCGCCCGGATCCCCTGCAGCCGCCCCAGCAGCGCCTGGTAATCGAAGTGGCCGCGCTTCTCCCCGAAGGGATCCTGGGGAAACGGGAATCGGGGATCAGGGGCCGGGAACGGCGGGAACGAGGCTGCGCTGGGGAGGATGATGGAATTCCCCCTGTCTCCCGAAATCCCCCTGGAGAGCATCCTGGAATTGCCCCTGGTGCTGCACATCTGTCCCCGGCTGTGTCCCTGTGTCCCCAGCTGTGTCCCAGCTGTGTCCCCAGCCGTGTTCCCATGTCTCCAGCCGTGTCCCCAGCTGTCCCCAGCCCGGCTCACCTGCATGGTCTGTCCCTGCAGGTGCAGCCTCTCCTTGCACACGCCCTCGTAGAAGTCCAGGTACTCCATGAAGGATTTCTCCATCACGCCCCTGGGGACAGAGGGACAAGGGCGTCACCGCGTGCCCCTGGCACTGCCACCCCCTGTGAGGGGACACAGCCCGTGGGACTGTCACAGCAAGCAGCAGCTCTCCCCTCCCTCCTCCCAAACATCTCCTGGGAATTTTATTTCTCTCCCAGGGAGCCCCCACAGCTCCTCTCGCACGTTCCCTGGGCAGCACCAGCCCCGGGATTTCGGGAATGACGGCCAGGAAATGGATCCTGGTGTCCCCCTGGTGTCCCCCCTGGTGTCCCCCCGTGTCCCCCGTACCGCAGGGGCTCGGGGCAGGGACATTTCCCCTCCAGCATGTCGCACACGGCCACACGGATCGTCTCGTGCCGGATGCACTCGTTGTAGTTCTTGCTGTCCCCGGGGTGCCGCTCCTGGGGACAGACAGACAGGGGGACAATGGGACAGGGGGACAATGGGAGCGCAGAGCCCAGTCCCTGAGCACCCCAATCCCAGCTCCCCAGCCCTGAGCACAGGAGCAGCGGAGCCCTGGGGCTCCTGCAGGGATCCCAGCTGATCCCAGGCTGGATCCCAGCCGATCCCAGGCTGGATCCCAGTCAATCCCAGAGTGTGATCCCAGTCTATCCCAGTCAATCCCGGTCAATCGCAGTCAATCCCAGTCTGTGATCCCAGTCAATCCCGGTCAATCGCAGTCAATCCCAGTCTGTGATCCCAGTCAATCCCGGTCAATCCCAGTCCGGCAGCGAGGCTCGCTCTCTCTCTCTCTCACCTGCTCGAAGCCGGGCTCGTTGTGGTACGGGTTCTCTGTCATCAGGGACTGGATGGAGATCAGCACCGAGGAGATGCTCTGGGCCGGGCTCCAGGCTGGGCCTGTCCACGTGCTGCGTGTACAGCAATTAATTAATTCACTCATTAACTCATTAATTCATTTATAAACATCAGCACCGAGGAGATGCTCTGGGCCGGTCCTTCTGTCCGTGCTCACCCGGGAGCGCAGCCTGACACCAGGCCAGGCTCACCCCAGGCCAGGCTGAGGCAGGCCTTAGGCCCGGCTCACCCCAGGATGCTGAGGCAGCCCCTCAGGCCCAGCTCACCCCAGGCCCGGCTCACCCCAGGCCCAGCTCACCCCAGGCCCAGCTCACCCCAGGATGCTGAGGCAGGCCTTAGGCCCGGCTCAGCCCTTTGGGCCCGGCTCACCCCAGGCCCGGCTCAGCCCAGGATGCTGAGGCAGCCCCTCAGGCCCAGCTCACCCCAGGCCCAGCTCACCCCAGCCCCTTAGGCCCGGCTCACCCCAGGATGCTGAGGCAGCCCCTCAGGCCCGGCTCAGGCAGCCCTTTGGGCCCGGCCCACCCCAGGCCCGGCTCACCCCAGGCCAGGCTCACCCCAGGATGCTGAGGCAGGCCTTAGGCCCAGCTCAGCCCTTTGGGCCCGGCTCACCCCAGGCCCGGCTCACCCCAGGATGCTGAGGCAGGCCTTAGGCCTGGCTCACCCCAGGCCCAGCTCACCCCAGGCCCAGCTCACCCCAGGCCCAGCTCACCCCAGGATGCTGAGGCAGACTTTGCCGTTGCGGTAGAAGTTGGGGTTGAAGCGCACGCTGTTGTTGCCCGTGGTGATGAGCTTGACGCGGGGCGGGTGGATGGGATAATCCGGGGGGCAGCGGAACAGGAACAGGAAGAAGCCGCCCTCGTAGGGGGTGTCGAAGGGGCCCGTGATCAGCGCGTGGATCTGCGGGGAAAACGCTGCGTGGAGCGTCCGCACCGCCCGCGGCGTTCCCGGATCCCGCGGCGTTCCCAAAGCCCAGAGTGTTCCCAAACCTTCCAAAGTTCCCAAATCCCACAGCACTCCCAAACCTTCCAAAGTTCCCAAATTCTCCAGTGTTCCCAAAGCTGCAGCGCTCCTGAATCCTGCGGCGCTCCCAAACCTTCCAAAGTTCCCAAATCCCACAGTGTTCCCGAATCCTGCTGTGTTCCTAAACCTTCCAAAGTTCCCAAAGCCTGCAGCATTCCCAAAGCCTGGAGCACTCCTGGATCCTCCAGCATTCCCAAACCTTCCAGCGTTCCCAAAGCCTCCCTGCACCGAATCCCATCCCAACAACCCCAGGAAAGCTCAGGGAATGTTCCAGCCGGGAAACGCTCCCGAGGATGAGGAGGATGAGGATGAAGAGGAGGATGAGGAGGATCCCAGCCCTTCCTCACCTTGGTCATGTCGTGGGGATCAGGCACAACGAACATTCCCGGTGGCGGCTCCTTGTAAATGGACATGATATCCCTGGAAAAGGGAGCGAGAATAAGCCGGGATCCGCCCGGGAATCGGGGTTTGGGATTTGGGAGGTTCTGTCCTGGCTCGGGAAGGGTTTGGGGTGAGCTCCTCGGATTTATCCCCAAGGGCAGACGAGGAATTCCGGAGTGCTCCTGGAATCCTCGGGAATCCTGCCCAGAACCCTCGGGAATCCTGGGGCAACACAGGCAGACCCCAACACCCGGGCAGCGGATTCCAGGCAGGAATTCCAGGGGAAGCCGGGCAGGAATTCCAGGGGAAGCCGGGCAGGAATTCCAGGGGAACCAGGGGCTGTGCCCGGGAGGGGCCGGGACACCGGGAATAGAGCAGGAAACGAGAACGGACCGGGAGAGCTCCGGGACAGGGAGAGGGACCGGGACCTGTCCCCAGGCCGGTGTCCCTGTGTCCCGGTGTCCGGCGCTGCGCAGCGCCCGTTACCGGCCGGGTGCCGAGCCCAACGCCCCCGCCGCTCTCGGGCCGCTCCCCGTGCGCGGTTCCGGGACCGAGAGCGCTGCCGGTTCCGGTGTCTCGGCTCACCGTTTGATCCGCAGCAGGCAGGCCGGGCTGGGCCGCTCGCTGTCCCAGTCGCCGCTGACCGTGGGGTCCCAGAAGGCGGAGTGCGTGAGGAGCGCGGCCCCCGCCGCCGCCGCCGCCGCCATCGGGGGCTCCGCCGCTACCGGGAGCCGCTCCGCCGCCGGGCGCCGCGGCCGCGCCGAAACCCGCCGCCGCCCAGAGCTCGGCGGGGATGAAGACGCCGGGGGTGCCCGCGGAGCCGGCGGCGCTGGGGGAGGCGCTGCCGCCGCCCGGGGCCGGGGCCGCGTCCTCGGCCGCCGGGCTCTCCGCCATTGCGGCCTCGGCCCGCGCCGCTTCCGGGACTCCGCACCACCGAGGCGCGCGGCCAGAGCGGCCCCGCGCCGCCCACGCTGCCCGCCCCCGGCACCATAGAGAGGAGGGAGGAGCGGCTCTTCAGCAGGGGGAAATACGGGAGGGCGGAGCCGCCACGGCGCCCCCTGGTGGACGGGAGGTCTGGCGGAAAACGGGGGTTTGGGGTTTTTGGGAGTTTGAAGAATGGAGAAATCATGGAGCTAAAAAAGGGTGGGAAAGACCCCCGGGATCGGCACTCGGCAGGGAACGGGCACGGCCCAGCGCTGCCAGAGCTCGAGGAGGGGTTGGACAACGCTCTGAGGGAGGCGGGGGTTGGACAGGATGGTCCCGCTGGAGCCTTTCCCACTGGGATATTCCTTAGGATAGGATCCTTTCCCACTCAGGAATTTGCTGGGATGATCCCTCTGGATGCTTTCCCAGCTCCCAGGAAGTTTCTCTTCCCAGGGATTTGGGAATTCCGTGTTTCCCCGGTCAGGATCAGTGTTGTTCTCCCTGGGGGGATTCCCACAGCACTGTCCCCGCTTTGGGCTCGCACATTCCCAGATCCAGAACCTGGGGAATTCTCCCTCTCCAGCTCAGCCAGGCTCTCTGCGATTCCTCCAAACCTCGGAGCTTCCCGAGCCGAGTTCCCCTCAGCCCCCACGCAGGAATCCCACCCAGCCCCGTGTTCCGTTCCCTGGAGTGTCCCCAAACCCATCCCCGTGTCCCATTCCCTGGAGTGTCCCCAAACTCATCCCCGTGTCCCGTTCCCTGGAGTGTCCCCAAACCCATCCCCGTGTCCCATTCCCTGGAGTGTCCCCAAACCCATCCCAGTGTCCCGTTCCCTGAGGTGTCCCCAAACCCATCCCAGTGTCCCATTCCCTGGAGTGTCCCCAAACCCATCCCCGTGTCCCATTCCCTGGAGTGTCCCCAACCCCATCCCCGTGTCCCATTCCCTGGAGTGTCCCATGTCCCACGGGAAGTGTGCATCTTCCACCCTTCAGCCTCCCCCACACCGACCCAGCCCCAAATCTCCCCCAGGATAACCGAGGAATGACAGTGAGAAACCCCCCAGGCAGCGATTTCCATAGGGAAATCCTTCCCTCCCTCTGGGAATTCCATCAGGATTCTCCCCAGCGTCCAACCCCAACCCCTGCCTTCCCAGGGCCCCGTTTTGGGTGGATTTCTGCGGATTTGAGCCGACCCCAGCTCCCTTCCCCTCCCAGCCGGGATCTCGCCCCCTTCCCGCCCGCAGATCCGCGCAGGAGGTGCCAGTAAGAGACTCCCACAGCGGGATTTCCGTAGAGAAACGCTTCCTTTACTGGCGGGAGGGGAGCGCGGGCGGCGCCCGGAGCCGTCACATGGCGAAGAGGATCAGGAATGCCACCATCAGGCAGAAGAGCCCCATGGCCTCGGACAGCGCGAAGCCCAGGATGGCGTAGGAGAAGAGCTGCTGCTTCAGGGAGGGGTTCCTGCCGCGGGGAACAAAACCGGGGAACGGCGTCACGGGGGTGGGAATGACAACAGGGAACGGAGTCCCAAAACAGGGACTAGAAACAGGGACCGGCGTCACAGGGGTGGGAATAGAAACAGGGAATGGTGCCCCAAAACAGGGAATAAAACCAGGGACTGGTGCCCCAAAACAGGGACTAGAAACAGGGAATGGTGCCCCAAAACAGGGAATGACAGCAGGGAATGGTGTCACAGGGGTGGGAATAAAAACAGGGAACGGTGCCCCAAAACAGGGAACAAAACCGGGGAATGGCGTCACGGGGGTGGGAATGAAAACAGGGAACGGTGCCCCAAATCAGGGAATAAAACCAAGGAATAAACCCGGGGAATAAACCCAGGGAATCCCCCAAACCATTTCAAAGGATCATTTTTAGGGAAGAAAGGGCCAATATTAAAGGAAGAAGGGACCATTTCTAAGGGAGGGAGGGAGGGACCATTTCCAGGGATGATTTTTAGGGAAGAAGGGACCATTTCCAAGAACCCTTTTCACGGGAATGCTGTTCCAGCACGCCCATCGGACACTCCCTGAACCACATCCCCTGCACACCTCCAAACCCCCGGGATCCCCTGGAATCCCCCGGGATCCCCTGACCTGGCGTAGCCGATGATGAGGCTCCCGAACACGGTGCCGATGCCGGCGCCCGAGCCCGCCACGCCCACGGTGGCAGCGCCGGCGCCGATGAACTTGGCGGCCGTGTCGATGTCCCGGGCCAGGGCGCTGCTGCGGAACTGCCGCGAGGGACAGGGGACAGGCGGGGACACCTGCGGGACAGGGGACACTCAGGGGACACTCAGGGGACACCTGCAGGACAGGGGACAGGCAGGGGACAGGCAGGGACACCTGCGGGACAGGGGGGACACTCAGGGACACTCAGGGGTAGTGGGGACACTCAGTGATACCTCAGGGCTGGCACCCAGTATAGGAAGGGGGGGTTTGGTCCTGATCAACAGGATGAGGATGGAAGAGGAAGGATCAGGATGAAGATGAGGGCTCAGGATGAGGATGAAGGACCAGGAGGGGGATGAGCCCCAAGCGCAGCCCCAGCCTCACCTGTGCGCTCTGAGCCTCAGGCCTGCCCAGCACAGCCACGGACACGGGCCTGGCCAGAGCCCTGGAGCAGCAGCGGAACTGTGGGGACAGGGACACCGTCACGATCCTCACAGAGATACCCTCACCATCCTCACAGGGACAGGGGCACCCTCATCATCCTGACAGAGACACCCTCAGCATCCTCACAGGGACACCCTCATCATCCTCCCATGACACCCTCAGCATCCTCCATCCCACCCTGCCCAAACGTCCCCAGGCTGGGTCCATTCCCAGCGCCCTCAGGATGGGGAGTTTTCCCTAAATTCCAACCCAAACCCATGCAGACACTCCCAGGGAGCGGAGACGGGCGTTCCCACCCAGCACCAACCCTCAGGAAAAGCCAGCTGTTCTATGGAGTACTGAAATCCCCCAAAAACATCCCCAAAAACGCCCCAAGCATGACACAAGGCTGGGAAACCAAAGGTTATCAGCGCAGGTTGTCTCTATTTCAGCCTCTTGCAGTGCGTCCTCGAGCACCCCAGGCTGAGCACAGCGAGGTGTCAGCCCCAGGAATTCCCTGTTATTCCCACATTTCCACCCATTCTCTTCCTGGGAAGAACGGCATTCCGGAATTAGCCCGTGGAGAACCCGGGAGTTCCTGCCGGGAGGCTGCAGCCCGAGCTGCCAGCCACTCACATGGTGTCACCAGAGGTCACCTTGTCCCCTCCCTCCCTCTGTCCCTCCTTAAACCCCGGCTCTCAGCAGCCGGGATCCCCGCAGACCCAGGGAGCAATCCCAGCACATTCCCAGTGGGAATGAGCCCGGCCCCGCCAGGGAAGGGCACCCACCAGCGCCGGGGAGCTGAGCAGCGCCACGGGAGCGTGCATTTTGCTGGATCTACGACAAATAGAGAGCAAAATGAACCGAAGGCTAGCGGGATTATCGCTGTCGGCGTCCCCAGCCAACCCCGCCCGGGTCGGGCACACACCCGAGCTCATCTGCAGCCCCAGGGTCCCCAGGGTTGTGTCCCCACAGGGTTCTGTGACCCCAGGCTTGTGTCCCCATAAGGTTCTGTGACCCCAGGGTTGTGTCCCCACAGGGTCCTGTGTCCCCAGGGTTGTGACCCCACAGGACTCTGACCCCAGTGCGCCTCTGTGTCCCCACGGCTTTGTCCCACTGACCCAGATTGCCCCCAAGGCTTTAACCCCGCCGTGTCCCCGGCTGTCCCCAAGGCTTTGCCCCTCCGTCCCCTCAGCCCTGCCAGGCTCCGCGCCCTCCCTCCGCCGTTAATCCCCGCTCGCAGCTCCTCCCTCCCTCCTTCCCTCCCACACCGGCACCCTCACGACCGCCCGGAGGGGACGGCAGGCCCCACCGCCCGCCCGGCAGCGAAGAGCACGGCCCCACGGAGCAGCGGCCGTGCCCGAGGCCGTGCCCAGGATGTCCGGGAGCCCCGGCGGGCGCGGGGCCGGGCCGGGCTCGGCTCCCACCTGCGCGGGGTCCGCTCGGGCCGGCGGCGGCAGCGGCTCTGTGGGGAGCGTCACCTTGGCCGTGTCCCCCCCGGCGTCCTCCGCGCCCATTGGCTGCCGCCGCGCGCGCGCGCCCGCGCCCGCCCTCCCCATTGGCTGCCGCCTCTCCCGCGTGCCCGCGCCCGCCCTCCCCATTGGCGGAGCCCCCGGCGAACCCCGTCCGGCCGCATCCGGGGGACGGCGGGAAGGAGGAGGGCGGGAGGGTGGGGCGGGAAGACGGGCAGTGATTAGTTGGATTTGGACGCTGGGCGCTCGCCGATTGGGCGAGGCAGCTGTCAATCTGGAGGTGGGCGGGAAAGGGCGGGGTCCGTGGCGGTCCTGAGGGAGAGTTTGGGATGAAGGAAAATCCAGCGGGAGAAGGGAAGGGCTGTGGGACCGGGCAGGGATTTATGGGATCGGACAGGAATTTATGGGATCGGACTGGGATTTATGGGACAAGGACAGGGCTGTGGGAGCGGGGAGGGATTTATGTGACCGGGCAGAGATTTATGTGACCGGGGCAGGGCTGTGGGAGCGGGACAGGATCTGTGGGACCGGGACACGATCTGTTTTATGAGGATCAGAGAGGGTTTTTTGGGACCAGAGAGAGTTTTTGAGGATCAGAGAGGGTTTTTGGGGACCAGAGAAGATTTTTGGGGATCAGAGAAGGTTCTGTGGGACCAGAGAAGGTTTTTGGGGACCAGAGAAGTTTTTTTGGGGACCAGAGAAGGTTTTTGGGACCTCCCAGCAGCTCCCAGCGCCTGGAAGGCTCCCGGAGCAGGACAGGGACATTTCCTCAGGAGATTTAGGGACAGCACACGGAGCCAGGGGCACAGATTGAAACCCCCTCGGGAAATCGGGCTGGAATTCCTCCCTGGATCCCCGGGAATGTCCAGATCCAGGCTGGAGCACCCCTGGGAGCTGTTTAGGATCCCTTCCAAGCCATTCCAGGATTCCCACCGCATTTATTTCGGAATTACGTGATGTTCAAAACCCCCTCCCCACATCAGCTTCACCCGAATCTTGTTTCCCAGCTTGGAAGGAAACTTTTTTATTTCAGGCAAAAATCCTGCTCCTCCTCCCGGGGGATGAGGAGGGAATTCCAGGGAAATTCCTGCAGCTACGTGGTCCTGGCAGGGAAAAGAGAAAAAGCACAAAAATCCCCACAAATTCCTGCAGAATTGCACTTTAAAGAATGTCATTTTATCCCTGTGGGGGGTGAGGCTTCAGTTATTCCAAACCCTTTTTTAAATCCCATTTTTTTCCCCCCATGGAAGCCACCAGTCCGTGAGCATCCAAAGGGATTTCCAGTGGGGAGAATTCCTGGGAATTCGGAGGGGAAAGGGATTTTTAGGAAAGGGTTTTCCTGCAGGAAAAGGAGCTCGATTTTCCTGGGATTCTTCTCCTTGCCTCCCATTTCCTGACCCAATTCCACAGGATCATCCGTATCCCAATTATCTTATTCCCAACTTGGATTTATCCCTTTAATATTTCATTTTGTTTTATTTTAATCCCTTTGTTTTATTTTTACCCCCTTTTTTTCCCCTCCCCATTGCCAATTTTTGCCAGCAGCTCTTTCCAGAGATTCTCGTCTCTGTTTTATCCCAGGAATTGCAGATTTTCCAGTCAAAAGAAGGGGGAAATGGCTGGGAAATTGCCTTTTCCCTTTTTCCCCCCCTTTTTTTAATTTTTTTTTTTTTTTTCCGTTTTTTGGGGGGGGATTTACCCGAAATAATTTTGGAAAATCGATCGAATCCCAGAATCCTGGCTGGGAATCCCAGAAATCTCAAATCCCATCCAGTTCTACTCCCTGACCCTGGGCACTTCCAGGGATGGGGCAGCCGGGGATTCCCTGGGAACCTGATCCCCAAAAAAACCCTCAAATTCTGGGGGGATAAAGGGATTTTTTGGGGGGATTTTTGGAGGTGCCAGGAACTCACGTGGCCCCACAGAGCTCTCCCGACATCAGCCACAGCAGCAATTCCTGCTCCAAAAATTCCCTCAGGCCCTCGGAGCCCTCCAGAGCTGGAAAACTGGGGGAAAAAATAAAAACAATTCAAAATAAAAGAAAATCCCCAATTTCCATAAAAACCCCAACAAACCCTCCGGATTCTGTTAAAAAAGACAAAAAAAATCCCCAAATTTCATTTAAAATCCCCAACAAACCCCCAAATTCTCTTAAAAAAACAGTAAAAAAATTCCCAAATTTCATTTTTAAACCCCTCAAAAATCCCCCAAATTTCATTTTAAACCCCTCAAAAATCCCCCGAATTTCATTTTAAACCCCTCAAAAATCCCCGAATTTCATTTTAAACCCCTCAGAATGCCCCGGTTCTGTACAAATTCCCGCTTTCCCTGCCCGCCTCACCTCGGCTTTTCCCGGATTTTCCCAATCCAGCCCAGGAGCTCTTTGGCTCCCGGAGCTCCCAAATCCGATTTTTGCCCCTCCGCGGGCTCGGCCTCTCTCCTGAAGGGCTCCACGGTGTCGCTGCGAGAGGGAAAATCGGGAAAAACCCGAGCCCGGCTCATCCCGAAATTCCACAGGAAAGGGGCCAGGGCTGCGCTTTCCCGGGAATCCCGGAGCTTTAGGATGGCTGGGAAATTCCCGAGGGTTTGGGGGGAAAAGATGGGAAAAGCTCGATGTGCTCCGAGGGGAAGACACGCGGGCGGCGGGGAGTCGGGATTGGGGGATTGGGGGATTCGGGATTTGGGGATTGGGGGATTTTGGGATTTGGGATTTGGGGATTTAGGGATTTGGGGATTTAGTGATTGGGGGATTTGGGAATCCGGGGATTTGACGATTGGGGGATTTGGGAGTTTGGGGATTTGAGGATTTGGGAATCCGGGGATTTGGCGATTGGGGGATTTGGGAGTTGGGGATTTGGGAATCCGGGGATTTGGGATTTGACGATTTGGGGATCTGGAAATCCAGGGATTTGGGGGGTTGGGAATTTAGGAATCTGGGAATTCGGGGGAATTCGGGGATTTAGGAGGTTGGGAATCTGGGGGATTTGCCAATTCAGGAATCCAGGAATTTGTGAATTTAGAAACTTAGAATTCCGGAATTTGGGCACTTAGAAATCTGGGGATCCAGGAACTCTGGGATTTAGGGATTATTTGGAGACTCACGGGCTCTTCTTCTCCCTCCTGGCCAGCAGCCATTCCACGAAGTTCTTCCGGAGCACGTGGTCCATGGTGCGGCTGTAGTCGCTGGCCAGCGTGGCCTCGGAGTAACGGCGCTGCGGCGGGAGAGGCTCCGGCCTGGGAAAACAGCGGGAAAAACGTCGGGAACAACGGGAGAAACCGACGGGAGAAACCGACGGGAGAAACAGGGTACGGGGAGCGCTGAGCCCATCGGGAAAAACAGTCGGGAGAAGTGGGGAAAATGGGATACGGGCAGTGCTGATTCCACTGGGATAACGGGATATGGGGAGCGCTGATCCCACTGGGATAATGGGATATGGGGAGCGCTGATCCCACTGGGATAATGGGACATGGGGAGCGCTGATCCCACTGGGATAACGGGATATGGGGAGCCCTGATCCCACTGGGATAACGGGATACGGGGAGCGCTGATCCCACTGGGATTCTGGATATGGGCAGTGCTGATCCCACTGGGATAATGGGATATGGGCAGTGCTGATCCCACTGGGATAACGGGGTACAGGGAGCACTGATCCCACTGGGATTCTGGATATGGGCAGTGCTGATCCCACTGGGATAATGGGATATGGGGAGCGCTGATCCCACTGGGATAACGGGATATGGGGAGCGCTGATCCCACTGGGATAACGGGATAAGGGGAGCGCTGATCCCACTGGGATAATGGGATACGGGCAGTGCTGATCCCAGTGGGATAACGGGGTACAGGGAGCACTGATCCCACTGGGATTCAGGATGTGGTCACTGCTGATCCAATGAAATCCATCCCCCAATCCATGGAATCCTCCCCAAATCCATGGATTCCTTCCCCAGGCTATGGAATCTGCCCAGAATCCATGGAATCCCCCCCCATCCATGAAATCCCCCCCAGCCCATGGAATCCCCCCCAGCCCATGGAATCCCCCCATCCACGGGTTCCTCCCCGGGGGCCGGGAGAGGCTCCCAAGCCTCGGGAATTTCGGGATCTCACCCCGGGCCGCTCCCCTCCGTGCACACCAGGCCCAGCCAGGCCAGCAGCAGCGGCAGCGCCCGCAGCCACCTCAGCGACATCCTCCCGCCTGGAGCCCGGGAAAACCGGCCGGGAAAAACGGGAACACCGGGAACACCGGGAACACCGGGAACACCTGCCACACGCCGGGGAGCGGGATGTGAATTCCGGAGGGATGGGGCTGGGAATGTTCCCTGCATCCCACAAACCTTCCCAGCCAAATCCCGCCCTCCGTCCCAAAGCTCCTTCCCGACTTCTCCTGTGCTGCTCCCGGAATTTTGATCAGGACCATGGAATTCCCGTGGGAATGGGTTTGGATTTGAGTTTGGGTTTGGTCTGAGGTTGATTTCCCCGAGATTAAAAACTCCCAAAATTCCAACTTCCAGATCCTCCCCCTCCCTAAAACTCTCACTTGGGAGAGAACAAATAAAGGAATAAATTCCCAAAGGAATCGCAGCTCTTCTCTGGATTTTCCAGGAAGGAAACCCAGAACGTGTGCTGAGCTCTCCTTGCCCAGTTTTCATCCAAAAATTTGGAATTCTCCACAAAAAAAGAGGGAGCATCTGGTGGGAATTTGGGAATTTTTCCAGCCCCCTGCAACTGAGGAGCGTTATCCCGTTTTATCCACAGCTGTGAGATCCCAGATAGAACCCAAATCCCGATTTTCCTACGCAGGGATTCCCCCAATCCCGAATCCTCCTGGGGAAAATTCCCCTCCCAAGCCCCACCAAGAGAGCCAGAATTCCTGTTTTTCCCGTTTTTCCCATTTTTCCCGGAATTCCTCACCTCTCCCCGCGGAGCTCCCGTCGGTTCTGGACCCCGGAGCCTCCCGGGGGGTTTTTATCCCGATCCCCAATGGTAACCAGGAAATCCAGCCGGGAATTGGGGGCAATTCCGAGCGGGAAATCACCTTGGAAAATATTGACATTAATGGCAATTAACCATTTCCACATCAGGGCGTCCGTGGGGCTGCTCCTGCCCTAATTCCATGGAAAAACCACCCCGAATTCCCGGGTTTTCTGCCATGGAAAAACCCCAGCCTGCTCCTTTCTGGTGAAATCCTTGGATTCTGTCGCTTTTGGTTCGGTCACTGCCAGCCCCAAATCCAGCATTTATTCCCCAAAAATGGGGAACCTCCAAGAGAAAAGTTGGGATGGAGAGGGGCAGATCCAGTCTGGGATTCCCAAATCCCGGGTTGAGGCTCCCAAATCCTGATCTGGGATTGTCAAATCCTGGTCTGGGATTCCCAAATCCTCTCTGGCATTCCCAGATGTCATTTTGGCATCCTCAGATCCCATTTTGGCATTCCCAAATCCTCCCTGGCATTCCCAGCCCCGCTCTGGATCGCAGCAGGGATCCAGCCTCGGGATCAGAGCAGCACTCCCGACGCTCCCTCCTGCTCGGATCCCAGAATTCCCACCGGGATTGATGCCCAGGGTTCCTCCCCATCCAAAGGATCCCAAAAACGTGGAATTTCCGAGGAGAAAACGTGGGAATTCCGGCCGGCAGGGCCGGGCAGGGAGCGACTCCTGGGTGGAGTTGTCTGGGAATTCGGGAATTCGGGAATGAATGATGAGCTCTCCCCATCCCATCCAACCTCCTCCCGCTTCGTTTTTTCCCTAAGAAAAGAGTTTCCCTCTCTTTTTTGGGAGCGATCCCAAGCACCGCTCCCGTTCCGGGTCCCATCCCGGGAGCGGCTCCATGGATACCCCGTGATCTCCAGGAGGGATTAGGGGGTGGTTAAAGCTATTAGGGATTAATTAGGGATTAATTAACCCCCCCCGCCAGCCAATTAACCCCGCTCCCTTCCCCGGCTCCGCTCCGGAGCCTCCCAAAGCTGGAAGCTTTTCCCGGCCATAAAAATCCGCCCGGGAGCCGTTCCCGGTGGAAAAGCGGGAATTTTTATCCCGCTATCTTTACGATGTGTGCTCTGGGCTCCCGCCTGCAGTAATTCCCATTTTTTCCCTCTCATTAAGGCGGGGATTAATCGGGTGAGAGGAATTTCCAGCTGGATTCGTTCCCGGTTTATCCCGGGCTGGCAGCTCCGGGCGCCGCTCCTGCGGGAAGCAGCAGAATTCCCGGTTTATCCCGGGATATCCCAATCCAGGGAGCTCGGGAAAGGTGGGACTGTGGGATGTGGCAGCGATTCCAGGGGTGGGAATGTGGCTGGGGATTCCAGGAACTCCCAGAAAAGCGGGAATTGTCCCAAATCCAAACCTCGCCCCAGCGCCGTGCCCGGCTCCTTCCCAGGGGTCATTCCCAAGCCCTGGAATTCCCATCCCGGAAAATCCAACCTGGTTTTTTGATTATTTTTCCAAAGGTTTTGGGGTTTTTTTTTCAGGGAAGGGAGGGGGATGCAGCCGAATTTTGGGAGCATCCAAAGGTGCTGCTTTTCCCAGGAAATCTCAGGCTCTTTAGGTAAGAATTGTGATTTCTGGGATGTTGTTTTGCCTTTTCTTTGTTTTCCTTTTTCCTTTTCCAATTTTTTTTTTTTTTTGGTCACAAATCGCTTTATTTCCACTGTTTTGTTGTGAAAAATAAAAGAGCAAAAACAGAGAAGGAAGAACCAAAAAAAAAAATTCAAGTGTTTGCGTGGATTTGTGGGATTGGGGAGGGAAAAAAAGGGAAACGGATGGGAAAATAAAACTGGATAAATAAAATAGGGAAATGAGGGGAAACAAGTGGGAAAAGGAGAAATAAACAGCGAAGAAAGAAAGGGGGAACAGAGGAATAAATGGAAAATGGAGTGGGAAAAAAAATTAAGTGGGAAACAGAGAAAGAAAGGGAGAAAATAAGGGGGAAAACCCAGATGACAAAGGCAGAAATAAGTAAAAAAAAAAAAAAAAATCAGAAATAAAAGTGGAAAAGAGAGTGGCGGGCACGAGGCTGCCAGCGGCGGTGCCGGGGCTGCAGGAGGCGTTCAGGGCCGGAATTCCCGCAATTCCCGCAATTCCCGGAATTCCCGCGGACGGCGCCGGGACTATTTCCCGCGGGCGGAGGGATAGGGAGGGCGCGCGGCGCGTCCCGGTACACCCAGCGGTCCCATGGTGTAATGGTTAGCACTCTGGACTTTGAATCCAGCGATCCGAGTTCAAATCTCGGTGGGACCTCGCGTTTCTTTTTGCCTGACGCCGCCGCCGCGCCGGGGCCGGGCGGGGAAGCGGAAAGGACCGGGCTGGGCTGAGAGGCCGCGGGGGCCGCGCCGGGAGCGCCGGGCCCGCACCGGCGCCCGCCGCGCTCCATTTTGTGCGTGGGCGCCGGCGCTTCACGGCGCAGGCGCGGGGGAAAGGCTGAGGACGGGAGCCGGAGGGCTCTCGCCGTGTTCCGCCGCTGATTGGCTGAGTACGACGTCACTCTGGCATTTCTGTGTTTCTATTGGCTGGCCTCCCGCTACGCCCCGCCTCCCACGGGCGCGCCCCGGAGCCCCCCGGGGAGAATCGCGGTCTCCGTTTCCCATGGCTGATTGGCTCTTTGGTCTGTCACTCTGGAAATAGCCTGTTTTTATTGGCTGTAATGTCTCTTTGAACCTCCTCCCCCTTCAGCCATCCGTTTCTCCGGGCGAGGTTTCGGGCTCTCTCTTCTCCACCGCTGATTGGCCGAGCCGGCTGTCACTCTACCACTCCCGCCTTGCTATTGGCTGGGCGCGCTCTTTGCCCCGGCTCCCCCTCAACGCCCCGGAGCCCTCATGGCGGGTTCGAGCCCTCACGACGCCGCGGGCTCCTCCGGCGCTGCCCTAAGCCGCTCTGGGGCCGGCCGCGGCCCGAATCCCCTCCGAGGCGGCTCAGCCGGCTCTGACGCACGTTCCCGGCGATTAACGGGTCAATCCCCTCCGGCCACGGCCCGGTTATCGCCCCGGATTAGGGGCAGCTCAGACCCAGGTCGAGCCGATCGCCGCAAGTCCATGCCACGAATATATGGGTTTTATTTTTTTTCAGCCTGAATAGCCTGAAATTATCTTGGCGCCGTGGCCAGGATAAGAAGCAGCGTTTTTGAGTGCGCCCCAAATTAATTAAGGAGCGTCTCACATCCAGCTCCATCAGTCCCCCTAAAAAACCCCACCAACTCCATCAAAAAATAGGATTCTGCATTCCCCCCCCCCCAAAAAAAAAAAAAAACCCACCCTCAGAACCTTCAAAAACTCCACCACAAAGCAAAATTCAGCCCCACCGTGCATCCAGAGTTTAAAAAAAAAAAAAAAGCACTGAAAGATGGAGCGTGGCATCGGTCACAAGCCAACATTTGAGAGGGCGAGGTCAGCCGCTGTGGCAAATAAAAGCCACTTCGAGCAAAAATAAAGCCCCAAAATCCTGGGAATTCTCCTGCAAGAAAATCCCAAATTCTCCTGCAAGAGAGACAGAGGCCGCGGCGGTGCTGGAGGGTTTATTGAGCATCTGCCAGAAAGAACAAAACTCGATTTTGGGGTGTTTTAGGGGCCAGGGGGTGCAGGGACGGCTGCAGGGGAGGGAGGGGGCTTGAGGAAAATCCACTTTTTTTTCCCCCCTGCTTGAGAAAAATCCGCTTTTTCTGTCTCCTCCTGTTTTTAGGGTGTCTGCAGTGCCTTTGCCCCGCGGGTGAGCCGAGATCCAGCGGGCAGGAAAGCAGGGATCCAGAGGGATTTCCTTGGATTTGAACCGGTTGTTCCTCTGGGATGGAGACAGAGCCCCGAGAGACTCCTGAATTCAAACTGCTGCCACTTCTCTTTTGGGGTTTGGGGCAGTTCTGGGAGAGTTTTCCCCAAGATTAAAACGGAGCTGGATTAAAAAAATAAAATAAAATAAAAAAGGAAAGAAAAAGCAGAAGAGCTCCCAACAGCAAAGCCCACTGCATTCGGGAGCTGGCTGCGCCCTGGGGTTTTGGGGTTTTTTTTGGTCAAGCAGAAGATTAAATTTGTGCTAAAAAAAACCCCAAAACCCCAGGGCGCAGCTCAGGGATGGCTCCAGGTGACAGCACGGTCACAAATCTGATTTTCCAGGGCTTTTCCAGAGGAGGAAGCGAGACCTGGAGGAGGAGGAGGGGGGCTGGTGGCATCTCCCTCCATCCCATGCTGATCCCACATGGAATCCCCAGGGAAGGGAGGGCTCCGGGACCTTTGGGCCAGCGGGGATGAGCTCAGAGGCTCGGAGCAGACTCAGCTCGCTGTTTCCACCGCCCCCAGCTGCATTAAACAACGCAGAAATTTCGCTCTTTTCCTTCTGCTCGCGGGGAGCCAAAGCTCAGCCGCGAGCGGCGGCGGCGGGTGGGGAGGATTTGGGGGTTCGGGGTGGAGTTTTTTCTCCTTTTTCTCCTTTTTGCTGCCCTTTAACTGCGCTGGGGTCGGGTTCGGGGCTGGCAAGGGGGGAGCGGGGCGATGCCAGTCCTGGGGTCAGCTGATGGTGCAGCCGCCCTTCTCCTTGAAGGGGTTCTTGTCCTCGGGGACGCCCTTGAGCAGCGGGTCCTCGCCCGCCATGGACTCGATGTACTCCTTGATCTCCTTGCCCGTCTTGGAGACCTGCCGGGAGGGAGGAATTCCCAGTGCCCGGACGTTCCCGGTGCCCACGGAGCCGCCCGTGCCGCCGGGAGAGGGGAGCAGGGCATCGGGCATCCCAAAACCACCCCTGGGGCATCCCAAAACCATCCCTGGGGCATCCCAAAACCACCCCTGGGGCATCCCAAAACCACCCCTGGGGCATCCCAAAACCACCCCTGGGGCGTCCCAAAACCACCCCTGGGGCGTCCCAAAACCACCCCTGGGGGATCCACCCAGGATGAGGCATTCCAAAATCACCCCTGGGGCATCCACCTGGCATCGGGCATCCCAAAACCACCTCTGGGGCATCCCAAAACCACCCCTGGGGGATCCACCTGGCATGCGGCATCCCAAAATCACCCCTGGGGCATCCCAAAACCACCCCTGGGGTGTGCCAGAGCATCCCAAATAACCCCTGGGGTGTCCCAAAACCATCCCCGGGGCGACTCAGAGCATCCTTGGGGTGTCCTAAAACCATTTCTTGGGTATTCCAAAGGATCCCAGATAATCCCTGGGGTGTCCTGGTAACTCCGGGGTGTCCCAAAGGATCCCTGGGGTGTCCCAGAGCATTCCTGGGGTGTCCTAGAGCCTGTCCAGCTGTGGGGCTGGGATGGGAGCATTTCCCGGGGGACAGAGTCTGGGGTGCTCCTGCCTGGATTTGGGGGATCCATTTCAGGGCCTGGGGTTCACCTCCTTCTCCCCATTTCAGGAAAATCCCCCCTCGGGTGCCCAGCTCACCATCTGCCTCTCGTTCTTCACCTCCTTCTTCAGCTGGTCCAGCTCCATCTTCAGCAGCTCCTTCTCCGTCATGTCCTGAGCCATTTTGCCCTGGAGCCGAGGGAGTGGCTGATTATTGGGATTATCGGGGTTATCCCACGGGATCGGGACCCTCCCCGCTGCCCCTGACCGGCGTCTTGGGACGCCTTCCTGGCTTTTCTAAGGAATTCAAGACGTTTAAAAAATTTTTTTATTTCCTCCGGGTTTTTACAGCGCGGCTCCTCCACTGTTCCTGACCCTTGGGAATGACCCCGGGAATGGTCCCTGGGAATATTTCCACACCTCTGAAAGTTTTTGGGACCCAACCCTTCCCCCCCCTCCCCAAAACCCCCCAGGGCTGCTCGGGGACCCCGGGAGCTCCGCCGGGAGCCCGAGCTCTCCCGGGATTTTCCTCCCGAGGCCGGCAGCACTCACCTGTGCGCTCGGAGCCCGCGGAGCGCGGGGCCGGGGCCGGGGCTGGGGCTGGGGCCGGGGCTGGCTGCAGATGTCTTTGTGCCTAAGCCGGTGATTAAGGGCTCAGCAGCCTAAGCCGGTCAGGTGTCGGGAATTAGCCCTGGATAATCGCGGGGAGGGGCTGCTGGAGCACCCCAAACCCCACCTGGGACATCCCAAACCCCACCTGGGACATCCCAGACCCCACCTGGGACATTCCAAACCCCACCTGGGACATCCCAAACCCCACCTGTGACATCCCAAACCCCACCTGGGACAGCCCAGACCCCACCTGGGACATCCCAAACCCCACCTGGGACAGCCCAAACCCCACCTGGGGCTGAAATATCCCAAACTCCACCAGGGGCTGGGACACCCCAAACCCCACCCACTGCTGGAGCACCCCAAACCCCACCAGGGGCTGGAATGCCCCGGAGAGCCCCGGGCACTGCGCCATGGGTGGGGAGAAGTGGGGATCCTGTCCGGAGCGGCGGGAGTGACCCCGGAGTGACCCCGGAGTGACCCCGGGAATGATCACTGGGAGTGACCCCGGGGGTGACCCTAGGAATGATCACTGGGAATGATCACTAGGAATGATCACTGGGAATGACGACGGGGAGTGACCCCTAGGAGTGATCTCTGGGAGTAATTCCTGGGAATGATCACTGGGAGTGACCCCTGGAGGTGACCCCCGGGAATGATCCCTGTCAATGACCTCTGGGACTGACCCCTGGGAATGACCCCGGGAATGACCCCAGGACTGATCCCAGGACTGACCCCAGGACTGACCCCAGGACTGACCCGGACTGACCCCGGGGGTCCCGCCGCCTCCCCCCGGTGCGTGCGGCCCCGGCGCCGCGGGGCTGTGCGAGCAGCCGCGGCTCTGTCCCGGTGCCGAGGCGGAGATTTTCCCGCAGGAAATCCATCACTTCCCTCGGGCTGGGCTCGGGATGGGCTCGGGATGGGCTCGGGATGGGCTCAGGAAGGCCCGGCCCAGCCCGGGGGTTCTCCTGTCCCCCCCTGGCCGGGGACACAGCCCGGGGCCGCGGGAGGAGCAGCGGGACGGGCTGGAAGCGCTCTCCAAGCACGGGGAAGTGGGAATTTCCTGCGGGGATGTGAAACGCGCCCGGCCAAGGACGCGCTGTCCCCGGCCGGGGGGGCACCGGGCCTGTCCCACCGTGCCCTGAGCGCTGTGCCAGGGACGGGCACCGGGAGCGTCCAGGAACGCTCCCTTCCCTTGGCCCGTGCCAGCCGAGGGCAGCGAGAATTCCCGGGATTGCTGTCGGGAGGACGGCGGTGCCTCGGGGACGTGGGCACAGGGGGCACAGATGGGGGCCGGGATCCCTTTGGGGCTGGGATCCTTCTGGGGCCAGGATCCCTTTGGGGCTGGGATCCCTTTGGGGCCAGGATCCCTTTGGGGCCAGGATCCTTCTGGGGCTGGGATCCCTTTGGGGCCAGGATCCTTTTGGGGCTGGGATCCCTTTGGGGCCAGGATCCTTCTGGGGCTGGGATCCCTTTGGGGCCAGGATCCTTTTGGGGCCAGGACGATTTTAGTGCCAGGATCCTTTGGCAGTCGGGACGATTTTGGGGTCAGGATCCTTTTAGGGTCGGGATCCTCTGGGGGTCCCTCCCCGAGCCTCCAGCTCCCGTGACTCACATCCTTCCCCTGTCCCCTCCCGGCGCTGCCCCTCCGCCGTTCCCCGTGGGGCCGGGCCCCGTGCCTGCCCCGGGCGGGGCGGCGTGTCCCGGACGGGACGGGGACACCGCGGCGCCCTCGGGCCCTGCGTCAGCACCGCCGGCGCCTCAAAACTCCGCGGCGGCGGGGAGGAAGCGAGAGCCGAGCCCGGAGAGCGATGTCGGAGCTGGAGCAGCTCCGCCTCAGCCGCATCCCCGAGGGCCGGCGGCTGCTGCGGGAGCAGCACGGAAACCTGCTGCGGGTGGCCGAGTACTGCCACAGCAACTACCTGCAGGTCGGGGGGGTCCTGGGGGTCCTGGGGGTCCCGGGGGTCCGGGGAGGTTTTGCCCCTGAGCATCGCCGCTGCCTCCCGGCCCGGCTTCCCCTGCCGCCCTCTGCCGCGTTCGGGTTCTGCTCCTGCTCCCCAGCAGCTCTGGCGAGGGTTCGGGATGGAGGGTTCGGGATGGAGGGTTCGGGATGGAGGGTTCGGGATGGAGGGTTCGGGATGCAGAGAGGGTGTAGGATGCAGGGTTTGGGATGCAGGGAGGACTCGGGATGCAGGGAGGGCTCTCCAGGGGATTGGTTTCTCTGGAGAAGCCGTGGGAGAGCGCCGGGGCCAGCAGCGTGTCCTGGGCTGTCACAGGGGCTGGGAGGTGGCACCTGTCCCTGCTGTCCCTGCTGTCTCTGCTGTCCCTGCCATCCCCCCTGTCCCCCCTGTCCCTCCTGTCCCCTCCTGTCCCTCCTGTCCCCCCTGTCCCCCCTGTCCCTGCCGTCCCTGGCAGCCCCGAGGGCCGGGAGCCAGCGGGGCAGAACCGAGGGGAAATGCTCTGAGCTATTCCGGGCGCTGACGCCGCGTCCCTGCGCGCCGCTGGCACCGCCAGGTGTCCCACACGTGGCCAGCTGTCCCCAGGGGTGGCCACCAGCCCGAGCCGGGCGCTCAGTGAGCTCTGGAAGCTTCCAGAGCATCACTCCCGGCAGGAATGCCGGTGAATCCCTGGTGTGCTGGGGGCCGGGGGAGGCGTGAGGCGGGAATTCCCGGCAGGAATGCCGGTGAATCCCTGGATCCCCCCTCCCGCCGGCGCGCCGGGGGAAGTGTGAGGCATTTGGAAAGCAGAAGGAAAGGCGCCGGTGCCGGTGCCACACGCCGCTCTGTCCCCCGCAGGCCGGCGACAAGAGGAAGGCGTTGGAGGAGACGATGGCCCTGAGCACGCAGTCCCTGGCCAGCGTCACCTACCAGGTCAGCAGCCTGGCCAGCGCCTTCCTGCGCCTGCTGGACCTGCAGGCGGCCCAGCTGCGCCAGGTGGAGGCCGACATCACCTGCGTGGCACAGGTGGGATCGTCCCGGGGGGAGCGGGGTCGGGAAAAGGGGTTTGGGCAGCTCCGAGGGGCCGGAGACCCTCCCTGTGCCATGGGAATGCAGATCCAGACCCTCCCTGTGCCATGGGAATGCAGATCCAGACCCTCCCAGTGCCATGGGAATGCAGATCCAGACCCTCCCTGTGCCATGGGAATGCAGATCCAGACCCTTCCTGTGCCATGGGAATGCAGATCCAGACCCTCCCTGTGCCATGGGAATGCAGATCCAGACCCTCCCTGTGCCATGGGAATGCAGATCCAGACCCTCCCTGTGCCATGGGAATGCAGATCCAGACCCTCCCTGTGCCATGGGAATGCAGATCCAGACCCTTCCTGTGCCATGGGAATGCAGATCCAGACCCTTCCTGTGCCATGGGAATGCAGATCCAGACCCTTCCTGTGCCATGGGAATGCAGATCAGAGACCCTCCCTGTGCCATGGGAATGCAGATCCAGACCCTTCCAGTGCCATTGGAATGCAGATCCAGACCCTCCCTGTGCCATGGGAATGCAGATCCAGACCCTCCCTGTGCCATGGGAATGCAGATCCAGACCCTCCCTGTGCCATGGGAATGCAGATCCAGACCCTCCCTGTGCCATGGGAATGCAGATCCAGACCCTCCCTGTGCCATGGGAATGCAGATCCAGACCCTTCCTGTGCCATGGGAATGCAGATCCAGCTCCTCCCTGGGCTCGGGGCTGTTTTCCTGTCACATCCACCAATCCCAAACTGCCCCAAAACCTCCACGTGGGAGCTCAGAGCCTTGGCCTGGCTGCCACACTGTCCCCGTGCCGGAGGCTGGCCTTGTCCCCCCGCAGCTTGGGGACACTCTGCAGAGCCACCCGCCCTCTCCCGATCCTCTCCATCCCATCGATCCCATCCCATCCCAAATCCCCTCCCTCCGGGGCAGGGACCTGGGGGCGCCCGGGGGTGCTGCAGGGCCTGGCACGGGGCTCTGGGGACAGTGGGTGTCCCCTCGGCAGTGGGTGGACATCCACAAGGAGAAGGTGTCGCGGCGCGAGATCGGCGCGCTGACCGTCACCAGGACGATCCCGAGCTGCCACAAGGTCGTGGCCCCCCCGGAGCCCCCCGTGCTGGAGCCCTATTACAGGAAACCCCTCAACTTCAGCGTCCTGGACCACGTCGGCCACGGCGTCAAGGTCAGCAGGGGTCCCGGGGCGGGGCGGGGGCGGCGCTTTTCGGTCCCCAGTGTCCCCAGTGTCACCCTGAGGGGCGCAGGGGGGGCTCAGAGCCCTCCTGCGTGGAGCAGTGGGGTGCAGCCCACTCGGCTCTGGGGGTCTGAGCCCCACGGAGCCTTTCCCAGCTCTGGAAAACCCCACTGGAGGGGGTTGGAATCCTCACAGCCCCGCGGAGCCTTTCCCAGCCCTGGAAAACCCCACTGGAGGGGGCTGGAATCCTCACAGCCCCGCGGAGCCTTTCCCAGCTCTGAAAGCTGCCCACAAAAGCGTTTTGGAGACCTCTCAGCCCCACAGAGCGTTCCTCACTGCAGAAATCCCCCACAGCAGGGGTTTTGGAGCCCCACAGAACGTTCCTCGCTCTGGAAATCCCCCATGTGCGGGGTTCAGAGCGCTCCCAGCCCCACGGAGCGCTCCCCACTCCGGAAATCCCCCGTGTGTGGGGTTCAGAGCGCTCCCAGCCCCACGGAGCGCTCCCCACTCCGGAAATCCCCCAGGGGAAGGTTCAGAGCGCTCCCAGCCCCACGGAGCGCTCCCCACTCCGGAAATCCCCCGTGTGTGGGGTTCAGAGCGCTCCCAGCCCCACGGAGCGCTCCCCACTCCGGAAATCCCCCGTGTGTGGGGTTCAGAGCGCTCCCAGCCCCACGGAGCGCTCCCCACTCCGGAAATCCCCCACGGGCAGGTTCCGAGCACACACAGCCCCGGCGGGGCCGGGGGGAAGTGGCGGCCGCCGTTCCCACGGTGCCGGTTCCTCGTGGCCGCCCCCGCAGCCGCGGCTCCTTCCGCTCCCCGGGGCCCCGGGGGTGTCCCGTCCCGTTCCCGGGGGTGTCCCGTCCCTTTCCCGGGGGTGTCCCGTCCCGTTCCCGGGGGTGTCCCGTCCCGTTCCCGGGGGTGTCCCGGGGCAGGGTGACCCCCGGGGCAGGGTGACCCCCGGGGCAGGGTGACCCCCGGCCGTGTCCGTGTGTCCCCGTGCGCAGGACACCAGCACGCAGCTGTCCCGCACCGGCACGCTGGCTCGGAAAAGCACCAAATCCTCCTCGGCACAGGCTGCGGGAACGCTGGGGTGAGCCGGGCCGGGCCCTGGGGAGCGGCCCTGGTGTGCCACCAACGGGGGTGGCACGGGGAGTGGGCTCGGTCGGGGTCCCATCCTGTCCCAGGGATCCCATGGATCCCAACCAACTGATCCCATTGATCCCAATGATCCCAACCAATTGAACCCATGGATCCCAACCAACTGATCCCATCTCAACCCACTGATCCCATCCCATTGATCCCATGGATCCCAACCAATTGATCCCATTGTCCCACTGATCCCATTGATCCCAACCAATTGATCCCATTGTCCCACTGATCCCATTGATCCCAACCAATTGATCCCATTGTCCCACTGATCCCATCCAACTGATCCCATTGATCCCAACCAATTTATCCCATTGTCCCCATTGACCCCATGGATCCCAACCAATTGATCCCATCCCAACCCACTGCCCCCACTGCCCCCGCTGACCCCACTGACCCCATTGACCCCGCTGACCCCACTGACCCCATTGACCCCGCTGACCCCATTGACCCCATTGACCCCGCTGACCCTGCTGACCCCATTGACCCCACTGACCCCGCTGACCCCGCTGACCCCGCTGACCCCCTCCCGTCCCCGCAGGAGGAGCAGCCGCGTCCCCGAGCCCGTGCAGCCGCCCGTGGTTCCCGAGGGGAAGCTCCCGGCAGCCCCTGGCAGCTCCGAGCCCCCCCTCAGGTACCGGGAGCTCGGGGCTTTGGGAAAAACCAACCCCACAAAAGGGTTCTGGGGGATTCACTGCCCTCGTGTCCGGAGCAAAAATATCCTTTAGGGAGAGGGGAAGTGATGGGAGATGGTGGGAACTGGTGGGAGATGGTGGGAAGTGATGGGAGATGGTGGGAGATGGTGGGAACTGGTGGGAGATGGGGCCCAGGGCGGGCGGGAGGAGATGGGGCACGGCGTGGGGAAGGGTTGGCACAGCCGCGGGCTCCGGTGCCGCCCTGACGCTGCCGCTGCTCCACCGCAGCTCCGGCGGGGCGGCTCCCGGGGCAGGGGACGGGATTCCTGCCCCGCCACCGCTGCCGGGGCCACCGCTGCCGGGGCCACCGCTGCCGGGGCCACCGCTGCCGGGGCCACCCGCCGCCGCCATCCCGCCCCCGCCGCCCCTCCCCGGGCACCTCCCGGCCCCAGGTGAGTGTGCGGAGCCCCGGGGGTGTCACAGGGACACGGGGCCCGTCCCCGCCCGTCCCGGGGGGTTTCGGCCCCTTCACCCCTCACCCCTGGGGCTTTCGCAGCCCCCGGCGACCCCGAGCCGCTGCCGCCGCCCCCGGCCGTGCCCGACCTCGGGGACCTGGCCCTGCCACCGCCACCGGCGGCAGAGGAACCGCCCTGGGCCCCGGAGAGCTACCTGGAGAAAGGTACAGAGCACCCCAAAATCCCCGGGAGCACCCCAACCCACCTGGAGAAGGGTACGGGGCACCCCAAAACCCCCTGGAGAAAGGTACAGGGCACCCCAAAACCCCCTGGAGCACCCCAAATCCCTGAGAAAGATACAGAGCACCCCAAAATCCCTGAAAAAAGGCAGGGAGGATCCCAAACCCCCTGGATCTCCCGGCTCAGCCCCTGCCCAGCAGCCCGGCGGTGCCGTGGCCGCCCCTGTGCCCTCCATGTGCCTGTCCTGTGTCCCGTGTCCCTTGTCCCATGTCCCCTCCATGTCCCATGTCCTGTGTCCCACGTCCTGTGTCCCACGTCCTGTCCCCTCCACGTTCCTGTCCCGTGTCCCGTGTCCCGTCCCCTCCATGTCCCATGTACCATGTCCCGTGTCCCGTCCCCTGTCCCCTGTCCCCTGTCCCCTGTCCCCCTCCACGTCCCGTGTCCCGTCCCGCAGTGGTGGCCCTGTACCCCTACGAGCGGCAGAAGGACAACGAGCTCTCGCTGGAGCCGGGCGCGCTGCTCTTCGTCACGCGCCGCTTCTCGGACGGCTGGTGCCAGGGGGTGCTGGGCCACGAGTCCGGAATCTTCCCCGGGAATTACGTGGAGCCCGTCTGAGCCCCGGCCCGCCCGGAGCCCTGCGCACCCTCGGCTTCCGGAGCGTCCTTGGCAGGCTTCGGAGCCGGGAATTTGGGCTTTTGCAGCACTGGGAATTTGGGCTTTTGGAGTCGGGAATTTTGGCTTTTGGAGCTGGGAATTTGGGCTTTTGCAGCGCTGGGAATTTCAGCTTTTGCAGCGCTGGGAATTTCAGCTTTTGGACCCGGCAATTTTGGCTTTTGGAGTCAGGAATTTCAGCTTTTGGAGCCGGGAATTTGGGCTTTTGGAGTCAGGAATTTTGGCTTTTGCAGTGCTGGGAATTTGGGATTTTGGAGCTGGGAATTTCAGCTTTTGCAGCACTGGGAATTTGGGCTTTTGCAGTGCTGGGAATTTCGGCTTTTGGACCTGGGAATTTGGGCTTTTGGAGCTGGGAATTTCAGCTTTTGCAGCGCTGGCAATTTCAGCTTTTGGACCCAGGAATTTTGGCTTTTGGAGCCGGGAATTTCAGCTTTTGGAGCCCCGACTCCCCAGCCCTGCCCCTCCCCTGCCCCCACGGCACGCTCCAGCGCCGTTCCCGAGCCCCGGCAGCCCCAGGGACGCAGAGCAGCTCGGGCCGGGGCTGGCGCTTCCTGCAAATACAGAGAGCAGCCACAGATCCCAGTCTTTAATTCCATGGCTTCGAGCTCCAGGCGGCGGGACGGGAGCGGGAGCAGGAGGAGGAGGAGGAAGAGGAGGAACTCGGGGGGCTTTGGCTGTGTCCTGCGGGGTTTGGGGCTCCAGGGCTCGGGGGAGGCCGGGCCGCCCTCGGGGCCGGTAAGGCTGCGGATCAATCCGGGATAAACCCGGGATAAACCCGGGAGGAGCCAACCCCGGAGAGCGGCGAGTGCAATTAGAAGGGGTCATTAATTACTTCATTAACACTGCGGTGGTGGTGGGGGGGGGGGGTTTGGCCTCTGGGGACGCGGTGGCAGCGGCGTCACAGCACCACGGGAGCTCCGGGGGGGAAGTGTCCCTCCCTGGGGTCCGAGGGAATTCACGAGATCCGGGAAACGGCTCCGGGCAGGGAGGGGACACTGGGACACAACGGGGACACCGTGGGGACACCGTGGGGACACCGTGGGGATGCCAGGACACCGTGGGGACACCATGGGGACACCGGGACACCATGGGGACACCAGGACACCATGGGGACACTGTGGGGACACAACGGGGACACCCGGGTTCCTCTGCCCGGGTTTATGGGGCCGGGGAGGCTCCGGCTCCTTCCCGAGGCTTTCCTGATGCTCCCGGCGGGTTTTACCGGGAGAGTAAAATCCCAGGGGACGGCGAACCCCAGCGCGAGGGTTGGGATGGGCCAGGGAGAGGGGAATTCCCTGCTGGAATTCCCAGTGGGGTCAGGAAAAGGGGAAAGAGCCCAGGGAATTCCCAGCGGGGTCAGGAAAGGGAAGGAGCGCAGGGAGAGGGGATTTATTTCCCTGCTGGAATTCCCGGTGGGATCAGGAAGGGGAAGGAGCCCCCCAGGCAGCCCAGGGGGAGGATGGCAGGAGCAAGGACGTGCCCAGCCCACCGGGAGCCGGCTCCAGGATTTTTAGGAATTTCTCTTTCAAGGCCAAAATGGAAAGGAAGCAACAACTCCAACCAAAAAAAAAAAGAAAAAAAAAAAGAAAAAAAAAAGAAAAATAAGAAAAATCCCCGTCAGCGCCAGCAAAAGGGCGCAGGGTCCGGAGCTGGGAGAGGCGGGAGAATCCCCGGGAGCGGGGCCTGAGCAGGAGTGGGGCTGAGACCCCTGGAGCCCCCAGCCCTGCCCTCAGCATTTCCTCCTGAGCAGCTCCTGCAGGTACCGCGCCACCTCCGCCGCCGACTCCCAGGGCACCACGGCGGCCTGGAACGCTCCGGGCTGCTCCTCCTGCCGCTCCTGGATCAGCCTGTGCATGGGGTACCCCCTCCTGGGAAAAGCCACGTCCGCCGCCCGCAGCATCCCGGCGGGGCAGAAGTCGTTGGCGCCGTCGCCCACGTAGAAGACGCGCTGGAACTCGGCGCCTTCCCGCGCCCGCTCCGCCAGGTACTCGCCCAGGATCTTCCTCTTGCACATGTTGGCCGGGCACTGGAGGCACTTGTGGCTGTGGTAGGGCCCCAGCAGCAGGAAGCCGCGGCGGTCGAAGCTGGCCGGGTTGCTGAAGACCTTGCGGAAGAGCGAGCGCGCGCCGGCCGCCCGCAGCTTGGCCTCCACGCCGTAGACGTTGGCGTCGGAGATGAGCACGACCTCGAAGAGCTGGCGGTGCTTGGAGAGGAACTGGAAGAGCTCGGGCACGCCGGGGGACAGCGGCAGGTTCTCGTAGACGGCCCTGAGGTCGGCGGGGCGCACGCCCTGCTCGCCCAGCCAGGCCAGCACGCGCCGCATGTGCTCGTTGTAGGGGCGGCCGCGGGCGCCGAGCCGCAGCTCCTCCGGCAGCGCCCGGCCCCGCTGCACCGAGTCGTCGCTGTTCTCGTCCACGATGGTCTCGTCAAAGTCGAACACCAGCAGGAAGCGCGGAGCCGCCCGCGCGCCCGCCATGGCCGAGCCCTGCCGGGGGAGAGACCGGGGTCACTGGGGGGTCACTGGGTGTCATTGGGTGTCACCTGCCATGGCCGAGCCCTGCCGGGGGAGGGACCGGGGTCACTGTCACTGGGGGGTCACTGGGGTGTCACTGGGGTGTCACTGTCACTGGGGTGTCACTGTCACTGGGGTGTCACTGGGTGTCACCTGCCGTGGCCGAGCCCTGCCGGGAGAGAGACTGACGTCATTGGGCTGCCATTGTCATTAGGGTGTCATTGGGGAGTCACTGTCACTGGTGGGTCACTGTCCCTGGGCTCTGGTGGCACCGGCCATGCGCAGGGAGGACAGGACAGACCCCGCTGTCCCTGTGTCACTGTCACTGGGCTGTCACTGTCCCTGTGTCACTGTCACTGGGGTGTCACTGTCCCTGGGCTCTGCTGGCCGCCCTCAGCCCAGCCGGGCCGGGAGGGGTTAATCCCCCGTGCCAGGCCCGGCCCCGGCGCTGATCCGGGATCGTTAATCCCGGCCCGAGGTCACCGAGCCTGCCCGGGAGGGGACAGCGGGACCCGGGAAGTTCCGGGATCAGGAAAGAGCCCCGGGATCAGCGAGGGCGGCCTTGGAACGGCACAGCTGGGACAGGGGGTGACAGCTGGGACAGGGGGTGACAGCCCAGGTGCCCTTGTGCCACCTCGGGGACAGGGGGTGACATTTGGGACAGGGGGTGACAGCCCCAGCTGGGATTTTGGGGCCGAGTCCTTCCCGCAGGGGCTGGAATGTTCTGGAACAGCTCCCCAGGGAATTGGCGCCTTCCCAAGGCGGGGCCCGGGCTGGGATTTTGGGGTGCCCTGGATGGATCCTTGGGGACCCCTCCCAGCTCAGGATATTCCCTAAAACCCCAAATCCCCCCGGCTCCCCTCAGCCAATCCCAAATCCCAAAGGGTCCCCGGTTTGGGAGCCAATGCCGAGGGCACGGGAGGTGACCGGGATGGTGACACCGAGGGTGGCACCGAGGGTGACACTGATGGTGGCACTGAGGGTGACACCGAGGGTGACACCGAGGGTGACACCGAGGGTGACACTGATGGTGGCACCGAGGGTGGCACTGAGGGTGGCACTGACGGTGACACCGAGGGTGGCACCGAGGGTGGCACTGACCTTCCGGAGGCACGGCAGCCCCAGCGCCCGGCAGCACCGCCTCATGCTGGCACCATCCCCGGCACGGCGCTGCAGGGCACAGAGAACAGGGAATTCCGTCAATCCTGGGCGCTTTCCTTGGATTTCCCCGGGTTTTCCTGTTCCGGGGGGGATTAAAGGAGGGCGGAGCCCGTGTGGAGGCTCCGAGCGCTCCTGGGTTCCCCGCGAGGGGAGAGCAAGGAAAACCGAAAAACAAACGGGAAGAACAAAAAAACGGGAAGAGAAAAAAAAAAAAAAAGGGAACAGGGAAAACAAAAAACCAACAAAACAAAACAAAAAAACAAACAAAAAAACCCCAACAAAACCTAAAAAAACTGACAAACAAAAAACCACAATAAAACAAAACACGCACAAAACCCCCCAAAAAACAGGAACGGCCGAAACAAAACCAGGAATAGCAAAAAAAACCCGGGAACAGCGAAAATCCCTAGGGACAGAAAGGGAAAAAAACCAAAAAAAAACCCAAAAAGAAATGGTGAAAAACGGTGAAAACAGGAAAAAAAAACCCAACCGGGAAGAGCGGCCCTGCTCCAAACGCCCCCGGATTTTCTTGCACTTAATTCGGGGCGTTCCTTTGGACGGAGAAATTCTCCTGGAACGACGCCGAGGCCGGAATTCTGCCCAAAAAGCGCTCCGGGCGCTGGAAATGGGGGGATTTCCCGCCGGGAATCGCGGCCGGGCCCGGAGGGTTGCGGTGGGTGGGCGGCGGCGGCGGGACGGAGCTGGAGTTTGCGGGGATTCGCGGGGACGGGGCTGGAGCCGGTTCCCGGTAATTCCGGGCACGGCCGCGATCCGCGGGAATCAAAATCCAACCGCGGACGGCGCAGGGAGACGGAGCCGCGCCGAGCCCCGGCTGCGAAATTTGGGGATTGAAATCCTCGGCGGGCTGCGGGCACCCGGCACCCCCCAAATCCCAGATCCTCGGGATACGGAAATCCCGAGGCGGTGAAGCAGAGCTGAGCCCGCCCGGGGTCTGGAAATCCCGAATTCCCCCTGCGGGGTCGGGAAAAAAGAATTTAGGAAATCTCCTGGATTTAAATTAATCAGCGGACACACCCGGGCGGGTGTGGGAAGGGAAATCCCGGCGGGAGAGGATCCCAAATTCTGCTCCGGGATGGGATAAAGGGAAGGGAAATCCCGAATTCTGCCTCGGGATGGGATAAAGGGAAGGGAAATCCCGAATTCTGCTCCGGGATGGGATAAAGGGAAGGGAAATCCCGAATTCTGCCTCGGGATGGGATAAAGGGAAGGGAAATCCCGGGGGGAGCATCTCCGAAAAAAAAAAAAAACCAACCCACAAAAAAAACCCCACCGAAAAAATAATAATAATTTTAAAAAAACTCCAAAAAACGCGCGGCGGGAGGGGTCGGGAGGGGAAATTACCGGGATAATTGCTCGGCAGTAAAGGTTTCGACTCCCCGGGTTTGGGGTGAGGGTCGGGAGACGCCTGGGAATCGCTGGGAATCGTTTCCCGGCGCGGTTTGCGACCCCAGTCCCGGGGTTTTTGGGGTCTCTGTCCCGCAGAGCCGCGGGGTCCCAGAAATCGGCACCGCCGGGCTCGGACCGGGAGAACCGGGACCGGGAGAGCCGAGCCTGGAAATCCCGGGATACCGGGAGAATCCCGGGACAGCGCCGCGTCCCCCCGCCGCGCTCTGATCGTGCCGGGTTTGGAGGTTTTGAACCCCAAATTCGGGGTTTTTTAACTCAAACCCAACTCCTGCCCTGGCGCGGATCCCGGAATTCCCGGGAATTGCCGGGGGAATCCCAAAGGCACCGGGGGAATTAAACCCGACCCGGTCGCAACGGCGGCGGCTCCGGAGGAGGAGAAAATGCGGGAATTGACGGGAATTCCCTGGGAAGGAGCGCTCGGAGCCCCGGGATCCCCTCGGCCCGTCCCGGGCTCCGCTTTCCCCCCGAATTCCCGGGCACGGGCGGACCGCTCCGGGTCACCCCGGGCGCCGGAGCCGCTCCGGTTTCTCCCGGTGTTTTGTTTCCTGCCGGGATCCGCGGCGTTACCGCAGCCCCGGGGCTCCGCAAAGCGCCCGGTTCGGCCCCGGCTCCCCGGTACCGGCACCGGCGCAGCCCCTCCCGGGCTCCCCCCGGTACCGGCGCCGTCCCTTCCCGGCAGGGTCCAACCGGGGGGGACCCTCCGGTACCGGCAGCAGCCGTGGCGGATCCGGCACCTCCCGGTACCGCCGCGGTGCCGCCTCTCGCCTCCTTACCGGGTCGGAACCTGCCGGGAGCGCCCGGTCCGCCCCGGTGCGGGAGTGTGCGGGGGCGGCCCGGGCTCGGGGCCAGTTGGAGCCGCTCGGGGCCGGTTCGGAGCCGCTCGGGGCCGGTTCGGGGCCGGTTCGGAGCCGCTCGGGGTCGGTTCGGAGCCGCTCGGAGCCGCCGCCGCCGCGTGCGCGGCCCCTTTAAAGCGCCGCCGCCGGCGCCGCCGCAGTGCTCTGACGTCACCACGCGCGCAGCCAATGGCGGCGCAGCGTTCCCGGCGCGCGGGGGCGTGGCCCGGCCCGGACACGCCTCCTTCCCGAGGGGCGGGGGCGCCCCGCTCGCGCGCCGCTGCCAAAAGTTACCAAATCGGGAAAAAAAAAACAACAAAAATCCCAAAAACCTCCCCAAACCCCGCTGCGTCCTCGTGTGACCGACGCCGGCCGGGAGCGGCGGAGGGCGGGGCGGGGGGGCGGTTCTGCCCTCAACGCCCAGCTCGGCGCCGAAGCTCCGAGAGAGAAAAACGCCGGAATTGTGCCCAAAATAAAGCCGGGGACGCTCGGGGAGGTTTCTCCGTGCCCGGCCGCAACCGGGCGGGGCCCGGGAGTTAATTCTGGGAGCCGGGACGGGGGAATTGCAGGGTTGGGTGCCAGGGCAGCGCCCGCAGGCTCCGAGCCCCGCCCGGGCTCCGCCGCTATCGCCGGGACCGCAGGAGCCGCCAGATAAAAATACCGGGGGCAGGAACCCGGCCCTGGCTCTCTGCGGGTTTGGGGTTTTGTTTTATTTTAATTAAAAGCGTCCAGGAATGGGAAGGCGCGGCCGGGATTCCAAAGGTCGGGAAAAGCCGCCGCGTTTCGCTCCCGGCAGCGCCACGCGGTCCCCGGGCGAATCGGGCGGGATTCGGGTGGGATTCGGGTGGGATTCGGGTGGGATTCGGACGGGTTCGGGAGGCATTCGGATGGGATTCGGGTGGCATTCGGGTGGGATTCGGGAGGCATTCGGACGGGATTCGGGTGGGATTCGGATGGGATTCGGGTGGGATTCGGGAGCCATTCGGACGGGATTCGGGTGGGATTCGGGTGGGATTCGGGTGGGATTCGGACGGGATTCGGGTGGGATTCGGGTGGGGTTCGGGAGGCATTCGGGAGGCATTCGGGTGGGAATCGGGTGGGATTCGGGAGGCATTCGGGTGGCATTCGGGAGCCATTCGGACGGGATTCGGGTGGGATTCGGGTGGGATTCGGGTGGGATTGCTGGGGTTGTTTTTGCTCGTTTTGGTGGAATTCTGCCGCGGAGCAGAGCTCGGAGCGTCCCAGGGAATGGTAGGGAATTCTGGCAGGGAATTCTGGCAGGGAATCCTTTGATCCCTGCCCAGCCCGGGACACTCCGGCTCTGGGATCCTCTCCCGCTCCTCCCGGACATTTCCCAGCTCTGGAGCCGCCCCAGCCCCGGGGAGACTGGGATCTTTGGGAGATTCTGGAATTCCAAAGGGCTCGTCCTGCCCCTTCCCAGCGGGATCCACGGGGCGGAGAGCACCCCGGGATCATCCCGGATCCATCCCAGACCCGTCCCGGGATCCTCCCGGCTCCATCCCGGCCCCGGGACTTTGGCAGGGACGCTCCCGGTGATTTTCCACTGCGGAATCCCGGGAGCAGCCGAGGACAGAGCCGGGAGCTCCTGGCTGCTACTGGAAAACCACGGGAGCCTTTTCCAATCCCGGCTCCTGGGGCTCCAGGTTTGTCCTGGAATTTCGGGATTGCGGCAGCCCGAAGGTCGGGAACCCCTGGCAGATCCGTGGGATCAGAGCTCCCGGAGTTTGGGGAACGGAGGCTTCCCAAGGGAATTCCAGCTGCAGCCACTCCCCGCCTAACGGCTCCAAAATCCGGGATTTCCACTGGAGCAACACATTCCCGGTGGTTGGATAAAATTCCACGATCGTTTTGAGTGGAAAACCCTCTGGAACTGACAAACGAGGCCGAAAATTCCATTTATCCCATGGGATGACCCCTGGTCCCCCCCCCAGGCTTTCCCGGATTCCCAGAGGAAAAGCCAATTAAAAAAAAAAAAAACTTAAAAATGGGAAAATCGGAGAGAGTCCTGCCTGGGATGGATTTCCCAGGGAAACCATGGAATTGTCCCGGGATTGGGCAGGGGTGGGAATTGAGGTCCCTTCCCACCCAAACATCCTGGGATTCCGTGAGGAGGAATCACCAATTTCGGGATTATTCCTTCAGGAAATTCCTTCTTTAGGGAATTCTTTCTTTAGGGAAATATTTTTTAGGGATTATTTCTTTAGGGATTATTTGGGGCGCCGAGCCCGGGCTCCATGGAGGAATAAAATGGGAAAAAGCAGCGAAATAAAATGGGGAAAAAGCAAAATAAATGGGGGGAAAAGGGAAAATAAAATAGGGAAATGAGGCAGAATAAAATAAGGGAAAAGCAAAATTAAACGGGAAATAAGGCAAAATAAAATGGGAAATAAGGCAAAATGAAATGGGAAAAGCAGCAAAATAAAATGGGGGAAAAGCAAAATGAAATGGGAAAATAAAGCAAAATAAAAGAGGGGAAAATCAAAGTAAAATGGGAAAATAAGGCAAAGTGAAACGGCAAAATAAGGCAGACTAAAACGGGAGAATAAGGCAAAATAAAATAGGGGAAAGGCAAAGTAAAATGGGGAAAGAAAGGAAAATAAAATGGGAAAAGCAGAAGTGAGAGGTGCAGGCAGGAGGGAACGCCCGGACAAATCCCCTGGAGTTTCCCATCCCTGCGGAATTCCGTGGGTGCAGCAAGAACGGGAATCGACCAGGAAACCACAACAGATCCCAGCCTCGAGCTCCCTGCGTTTTAAACCCCATTTCTCCCGTTTTTTTCCCTGGAATAAATCCCCGGGAGAGGATCCCGCCCCCCTCGCAGCCTCACATCACGGCCAGACCGGGAACGAGGGGTTGGAATTTTTAATCTTCTTCCACAGAAAGGAAGTTCATAAAATTCTCAGAATGATCCGATACAGAGCGGAGCTGAAGAGCAGGAAAAAAAAAAAATAAAATAAAATTTAAAAAGAGGAAACCCATCCCAGATCCTGGAATTCTTGGAAGAGCAGCCCTGGAAATCTCGAGCGGAGAATTTATTTGGGGGGGGGGGGGCGGGAAAATGGTTTTGTGAGACCTGGAGTATAAATTGTGGATGGTTCATTTTGGGGTTTGTTTTCAGCGTTTAAAAATCAGATTTTTCCCTGAGCAGGGAATTGGGGCAGGGGCGGAACGCAGAGAGCTCCAGGGAATCGGGAATTCGGGATTGGGATTTTCCCCTGCCAGGAGGGAAGAGGGGGATTTAAATATTCTGGAGAGAACTGTTTTAAAAATGTCATTTCCTTCCTCAGGAGGGGCCTTTGGCTCAGCCAAAAACGAGGAGTTTGAGCCCAAAATTGCCCCAAAGTTTCCAATTCCATGGAAAACCCAACTCCAGGATTAGGGAAACATCCAGGGAGGAGAAAAAGCCAGCTTTGTCCCAGGGGAGAATTCCGCCTTTTCTGGCTAAAAATGAATCCCAGAACTCCAGGACCGGGCTGGAATTCCCCCCTCGGGGATCTCCGGGTGCGGAATTTCCTGGGATTGGGGTGGGAAGAGCTGCGGGAAGAGGAGGAATTCCCAGGAAAACGGGAGCCGCCGGGGAGAATTCCTGGATGCAACCTGAGGGAGCTCCGTGGAATCGCAGCCCTTGGAATGGGGCCATTCCCACGGGAGCGGCTCCAGCCTCTCACCCTGCACCTGGACTGGCCCAAAATCCGCGATTCTGGCCCTAAAAACCCTCCTGGATCGCTGGGATGGAACAGCCAGGGCCGGGGAACGGCTGCATCCCAAAAACCGGGCAGGAGCTCCCAGGAATTCCGGGAATTCTCTGATCCCACTGCATTCCCCTCTCCAGGAATTCCCCAAATCCGGATTCACCCCCGAATTCCCCGATCCCATGGAAAGCCACCAAACCAAATCCTGGCTGACTCCTTCCCTTCCCGCTGCTGGCAGATCCTGATTTTTTCCTGGACTCCCCATTCCCGAATTTCTGGAATTTCCCGGAGCGAGATCTCCATCCCAGTAAAATTCCCGCCCGTTCCTTCCTGAACTCACATCCCGCAGGAATATCTGACCCCGGGCCAAAGAGAAACCGGGAAAAGGGGAATAAATTTAAAAAAAAATCACAAAAATAACAACAAAAAAGGCCTAAAAAAGAAACCAAATCCAGGGATCAAATCCAGGGATCAAATCCAGGGATCAAATCCAGGGATCGCCTCCGGGTCTGGGAGGATTTTCCAGATTTTCCAGAGAATTCTGGGTTGGTTTTGTTGTTTTGTTTTTTTTTTTCCTCTCTTCTCCGAAGCACCTTGGAGTGGGGATTGGGGAATTTGGGAAAAGCATCTCCGAGGAATCACATTCGGGCTGATTATAAAAATTTCTCTATTGTACAACAGAGGTGCAGCTACACTGAAAAAAATTACACCGTTTATGGAAATACAATTATTATTATTATTATTATTAATTATTATCATCAAATTTTTTTGCCTTTTTTTCGGTTTTGTTTTGTTTTAGAAACAGACTCTACTAAATAGGATCTATACAAAAAAACCCTCTAAAATAATTTCTGTAGTAAAATAAAGAAGTGTGTTAGGAGAGCTACACAAAAAAAAAAAAAAAGTTTTTTGGGTTTTTTTTTTTTTTCCTTTTTTTTCCGCTTTTTTTATTTTTCTTTTCTGGAGGAACGCTCCGGGCTCGGGGTGCTGAAAGGAATCATTACGTACACAGTGATCATTAATGCTCTGTATTAATTAACTCACAGCCTTTCCCATTAGTACAAAGAGCCCCGCGCCCGCCTCCTCTTTGAGGAGGGGGCCGGGATATAAAAGCCAAGCAAACCTCGTCAGCTGATAGGAAATTAGAAAATTCCAGCGGGCTCGGGAGCTGGGCTTTAGAAAAAGTCACCGGGAAAACACAAATTTGGGGGATTTCAGTCCTGGGGGCTCCTGGGGAGGGGCTGGGGCAGGAGCGGGGAGAGGGCGGATCCAAAGGGGGATCCTGGATCCCAAAGGGGGATCCCAAAGGGGGATCCTGGATCCCAGACCCAGATCCCAAAGCTGGCTCCCAGATCGGATCCCAGACCCCGGAGCGTGTGTCAGTCACTGTGGCTGTGCCGGCCTTGTCCTGGGGCCACCGGGAGCCATCGCCGTGGTTCAGGGGCTGGATCCCATCCCACATCCCAAACCTGGGTCCCAGATCAGATCCCAGACCCCAAACCTGGGTCCCAGATCGGATCCCAGACCCCAAACCTGGGTCCCAGATCAGATCCTACATCCAAACCTGGGTCCCAGGTCCCAGACCCCAAACCTGGGTCCCAGATCAGATCCCAGACCCCAAACCTGGGTCCCAGATCCGATCCCAGATCCCAAACCTGGGTCCCAGATCCGATCCCAGCCCCCAAACCTGGATCCCAGCCCCCAAACCTGGATCCCAGGCCGCGTCACTCAGCGGCTGTCCCTTTCCTCGTCCGGGAGCCGTCGGTGCAGCCGTGGGGCTCAGGGCATCGCCCCTGGATCCCGGATTCCCAAAGCCGCTCCGCCAGTGTGGCTGCGCTGCCCTTGTCCAGGTGCCGCAGGAATCTGTCGGTGCCACCGTGGCTCAGGGCGTCGCTCCCATCCCGGATCCCGGATTCCCAAACCTGCTCCGTCAGTGTGGCTGCGCCGCCCTTGTCCAGGTGCTGCAGGGAGCCATTGGCGGTGCCGTGGGGCTCAGGGCATCGCTCCTGGATCCCAGATTCCCAAGCTCTCTCTGTCAGTGTGGCCGTGCCGCCCTTGTCCAGGTGTCGCAGGAATCCATTGGCGGTGCCGTGGGGCTCAGGGCGTCGCTCCCATCCCGGATCCCGGATTCCCAAGCTCTCTCTGTCAGTGCGGCTGCGCCGCGCCGCCCTTGTCCAGGTGCCGCAGGAATCCATTGGCGGTGCCGTGGGGCTCAGGGCATCGCTCCTGGATCCCAGATTCCCAAACTCTCTCTGTCAGTGTGGCTGCGCCGCCCTTGTCCAGGTGCCGCAGGAATCCATTGGCGGTGCCGTGGGGCTCAGGGCGTCGCTCCCATCCCGGATCCCGGATTCCCAAACCCTTTCCGTCAGTGTGGCTGCGCCGCGCCGCCCTTGTCCAGGTGCCGCAGGAAGCCGTCGGCGGCGCCGTGCCCGTGGTGCCCGCGGTGGTTGGGCGGCTCGCTCTTGAAGAGGGCGGGCGGCGGCGGCAGGTGCGGCGCGGGCAGGTGCTGCGCGTGGTGCCCGGGGTGCCCGTGGGGCGGCAGCGCCAGGGGGCCGTAGGGGTGCGGGACAGGGCGCGGCGCGGGCGGGGGGCACGGGCACGGGCAGGGCGCGGCCGAGGGGCCGGGAGGCGGCGGCGCGGGGCCGGGCCCGGTGAGGCGGAAGCATTTCTCCTTGTGCGCCTTGAGCATGTTGGAGAAGCGGAAGCGCTGCCCGCACACGTCGCACGGGTACGGCTTCTCGCCCGTGTGCGTGCGCCGGTGCCGCTTCATGTTGGGCCGGCTGGTGAAGCTCTTGCCGCAGATCTCGCAGATGAACGGCTTCTCCCCTGCCCGGAGCGCACGGAGGAGAGGATCCCTCAGCCGCGGAGAGGACGCGGGAAAATCCCCTGATCCCTGGGGGAAACCCTGGGAAAATCCCCTGATCCCTGGGGGAATCCTTGGAAACATCCCCTGATCCCTGGGGGAATCCTTGGAAACATCCCCTGATCCCTGGGGGAAACCCTGGGAAAATCCCCTGATCCCTGGGGGAAACCCTTGGAAGAATCTCCTGATTCCCGGGGGAACCCCTGGAAAAATCCCTTCATCCATGGGAGAAACCCTGGAAAAATCCCTTCATCCCTGGGAGAACCCTTGGAAAAATCCCTTCATCCCTGGGAGAAACCCTGGAAAAATCCCTTCATCCCTGGGAGAAACCCTGGAAAAATCCCTTCATCCATGGAGAACCCTTGGAAAAGTTCCCTTATCCATGGAGAACCCCTGGAGAAATCCCCTCGTCCCTGGGGAAACACGCCTGCCCTTGGGGATCGAGGGGTGCTCAGGAAATCCTGGCTCCCCTCGGGATCCGGGGCAGGAGATTCCAGCCAGGAGCTCCTCCAGACCCCAAAACCTCCCGGAAATCATTCCCATTTCCCCCCACAGGGGAACCCCAGTGAAGATTTTTACACCACAAAGGAACAGATCCAAGGCAAGGAATCGACTTCTCCCGGCCGATTTTCCAGCTGGAGAACACCCCTGACCCCAAATCCCGTGGGAATCCCGTGGGAATCCCGAGGGAATCCCGAGGGAATCCCCTCTCCGGCCCCTTACCGGTGTGGGTTTTCATGTGCTCGTCGAAATACTGCTTCATGTTGAAGTCCTTGCCGCACCACTGGCACATGAACTGCTTGTGCCCGATGTGGATGCTCATGTGCGAGCGCAGCTGGTACTTGTACTGGAACCTCTCGTCGCAGTTCTGCCGGGAGAAAAAACCGGAAAAAACCCGGGAATTTTGGGGATTCGGGGAGCTGGGAGCGAGCCCCGGAGGGGATGGGCGGAAAGACCTCGAGAAAAGGAGGGATTGGGATGATTTAGTGAGGGTTGGAAACGGCTGGAATTGGGTGGGGAAAGATGGGACCGCGTGGGGAGAGCTGGAATTGGGTGGGAAAAGCTGCAATTGGGTGGGAAAAGCTGCAATTGGAGGGAGGGAAAGCTGGAATTACATGGGGAAAGATGAAACTGGAGGGAGGGGAAGCTGGAATTGCTGGGGAAAGCTGGAATTGCTGGGGTTATCCCAGCAGAAAAGGGTTTCTGTGGACGTGGAGCTGCCCGCTCTCTCTCCACTAGAGGACTCTGCCTCCCTCCAAACCAGCTCCTCACGGCCCTTCCCGGCTCTTTTAGGGAATTTCTATCCTTGGAATTCTCGTTCCCAAGCCTGCACCGCCACGGTTTCCTCTCCCAGCCCCGATTCCCCTCAGGATTCCCAAAAATTTCCCCAACGGGTGGGGAGAGCTTCTCTGCTCCAGGTACTGGGAGTCTGTGCCAGCCCCTTCCCAGGGGAATCACAGCCCCAAACTCCCAGGAATTTAGATTTGGATCAGGCTTTGGTGTGGAGGGAAAACTGGGACTGAGATCCCTTTTCCAGTGGGAGGAACACAAGTAAATCCATCTGTGCTGGGATCAGCGCTCGCCTATTGCTCCGCACGGAGAATTCCCAACATCTGACAAAATTGCCTTTAATTTCCACACCAGCCCAATCCCATTCCCACTATCCCGAGAACATTCCCATGGATTTATCTCATGGATTTACCCCCTCAATACTTCCACAGAGCCCTGAGGATTCCCCCTGAGGAGGGATCTGTGCTGGGATCACAAATTCCCAAACTCCGCTGAAACCGCGCCTCATCCCCAGCCCATCCAAGGCCATTCCTGCTATCCTGCGAGTGTTCCCATGGATTTATCCCAGGGATTTATCCCAGGGATTTAACCCCTCAGTCCCTCCAGAAACCCCTGAGGAGGGATCTGTCCTGGGATCGCCCCTGGGCGATTCCGACTCCCAAACTCTGATCAGCTGCCCCCCATGCCCAGCCCGTCCCAGGCCATTCCCGCTATCCCGGGAGCGTTCCCATGGATTTATCCCGTGGATTCTCCCGGGAGCCGCCGCCTCACCTCGCAGCGGAAGGGCTTCTCCCCGGAGTGCTGCAGGGAATGCACCTTGAGGGACATGCTGCGCTTGAAGGACTTGCCGCAGGTCTCGCAGGTGAAGGGCATGTCCTTCGTGTGGGCTGCAGCAGAAATAGTAAAAATAAAAATAAAAATAAAAATAAAAATAAAAATAAAAATAAAAATAAAAATAAAAATTGAGGGGGGAGTGTCGCAGAGAGGGGAAATCCAGGGAAAACGGGGCTTGGGAGAGACGTTCCCGGAAATTCCAGGTGGGGAAAGAAACGGTTCCTGGCTGGTGCCGTGCTCACACTCGGAGCTTCTCGCTGCTCAACACCGCGGATTTTGTGCCAAGAATGAGCTCTGGGATTGGCTGGCTCTCATGGGATCCCAAAATTTTGGGAGCAATCCAGGGAAAATGGGGGTTTCCCCTACCTATTTCAATTTCTCCTGATTATTTTACTTTTCCCTGACTATTTCACTTTTCCCTGACTGTTCCAGACTTCCCTAACTATTTCATTTTTCCCTATTTCAGAGTTCCCTGACTATTCCACATTTCCCTATTTCACTTTTCCCTATCCCAGATTCCCCTGACTATTTAACTTTTCCCTATTTCAGATTTCCCTGACTATTCCACATTTCCCTGACTATTTCACTTTTCCCTATTTCAGAGTTCCCTGACTATCCCAGATTTCCCTGTTCCACATTTCCCTATTTCACTTTTCCCCGTCCCAGATTCCCCTATTTCACTTTTCCCTAACTATTCCAGATTCCCCTGATTATTTCACTTTTCCCTGTCCCAGATTCCCCTGACTATTTCACTTTTCCCTATTTCACTTTTCCCTATTTCACTTCTCCCTATTCCAGATTCCCCTGACTCTTTCACTTTTCCCTGACTATTTCACTTTTCCCCAATCCCAGATTCCCCTGACTATTCTGGATTTCCCTATTTCACTTTTCCCTATTTCAGATTCCCCTGACCATCCCAGATTTCCCTATCCCAGATTCCCCTGACTCTTTCACTTTTCCCAGTCCCAGATTCCCCCAGCCGAAGCCCGGCCCTGGGTCCCCTGCGGCCACTCACCGACCATGTGTTTGCGCACGTGGGCCATGGTGTAGAACTTCTTCTCGCAGATCTCGCAGGAGAACTTCTTCTCGGCGTAGCCGTGCACGATCTTGATGTGCTCGTGGAGGGACCAGAGCTTCTTGAAGGATTTGTTGCAGGACACGCACTGGGATGGACACAGAGCGGGACCGGCGTGAGCGGGACCGGGGTGGGGTTTGGCAGATCCGGTTTGGCCCCAGCAGGAACAGGTGGAAAAGGTGGAAGAGGTGGAAAAGGTGGAAAAGGTGGAAAAGGGGCCCGGGAATGAGGATTTTGGGATTTGCTGCTGAGGGGAAGGGAGCGGAGGCACCGCCGGTGTGCCGGTGCCTCCTGATCCCAAAAATCCAACAGCACGAGGGCACAGCACAGGCCCTGGAGCTGCTGGGCTGGGAGGATCCAAACCCTGGAGAGGGAAAAATCCAAACCCTGGAGAGGGAAGGACCCAAAGCCTTGGAGAGGGAAGGACCCAAAGCCTTGGAGTGGGAAAAAGCCAAAGCCTTGGAAAGGGAAGGATCCAAACCCTTGGAGAGGGAAGGATCCAAATGTCTTCAGTGAGAAGGATCCAAACCCTTGGAGCAGAAAGCATCCAGACCCTTGGAGTGGAAAGAATCCAGACCCTTGGAGTGGAAAGAATCCAAACTCTTGGAGAGGGAAGGATCCAAACCCGTGGTGCAGGAAAAATCCAAACCCTTGGAGAGGGAAAAATCCAAACATTTTCAGTGAGAAGGATCCAAACCCTTGACGCAGAAAGAACCCAGACACTCAGAACGGGAAAATCCAAACTCCTGGAGAGGGAAGAACCCAGCAGAGCTGGAAGAGGCAGAAACTTAAAATCCCAAAGCCTCATCCAGCCCTTCCTGCCCCCAAATCCAGGTGTGGCCAGTCCAGGCTCTCCCATCCCATGGGATCTCCATGGAAAGCAGCTCCCATCCCATGGGATCTCCATGGAAAGCAGCTCCCATCCCATGGGATCTCCATGGAAAGCAGCTCCCATCCCGTGGGATCTCCATGGAAAGCTGGATCTCCATGGAAAGCAGCTCCCATCCCATGGGATCTTCATGAAAAGCAGCTCCCATCCCATTGGACACTCCGGGATCAGCTCCTGGAGCAAATCCAGCCATCAGCTCCCCCCGCGGTGCTCTCTTCATTAATTGATAAATTAATTACTTCATTCTTCGTTAACGGTACCACTGGAGGTCCAAAGTGACACTGGAATGTGAGGATTCCTTCCCAAAACTCCTGTGGAATGTCCAGGAAATCAGCAGCCCCACCCCGAGGATTTCAGGCAGCTCCTCCTTTTCCCAGCAGCTCTTCCCAAAATCTTCATTTAAAAAATCCGTGCCCACTGTGGGAATTCCAGCTGGAAACCAAATCATCTTCACCTCGGAGGGCACAGGGAGGAATCGTGCCTCGTTTGGGGAGGTGTTTTGGATGTTTGGGAGTTTTTTGGGGATATCTCCACTTCCCGGCCGCATCAATTCCCACACCGTCCCCATCAGTCAGAAGGGCCAGGTGCTGATTAATTACAAATTAACCAATTCTGCTCATTTGGGTCGTTTCTCCTCCGCTTCCAAGGGGCTGGAATCTCCACAGGTCTGGGAATTGGGGCTGGAATCTCCGCAGGTTTGGGAATTGGGGCTGGAATCTCCGCATGTTTGGGAATTGGGGCTGGAATCTCTGCAGGTTTGGGAATTGGGGCTGGAATCTCCCCAGGTCTGGGAATTGGGGCTGGAATCTCCGCAGGTCTGGGAACTGGGGCTGGAATCTCCACAGGTTTGGGAATTGGGGCTGGAATCTCCACAGGTCTGGGAATTGGGGCTGGAATCTCTGCAGGTTTGGGAATTGGGGCTGGAATCTCCGCAGGTTTGGGAACTGGGGCTGGAATCTCCGCAGGTCTGGGAATTGGGACTGGAATCTCCGCAGGTTTGGGAATTCCGGCGCAGGCACCCAGCGCAGGCTCTGCCCCCACAGCACCTGCTGGGATTCCCCTCTTGGGAGGGGGGAAGAAATAATTCCTAGGGTGCAGAGAAATCCCAGGGAATGAGCCCAAACCCTGGGATTTACAGTGAAAGGAGCCCTTGGAGTCCACAACAGAATTGAGGATAAAATAAATAAAACACCGGCACTGAGAGGAACCACACAGAGCCCGAGGCGACGACGGAGATCCGGTGCTGACTGTGACGGAGGGAAAAGCAGGAATTACCTGGAAAAACGGATTTATTCCACCCCCGGGATGAAAAACTGGGAGCAGCCAGCCTTGATTTTCGTTTCTATCCAATATTAAAGGTTTTTTATTCCAGGACAAAGCTCCCCCTTGGGGCATTTAACCCTGAATTAAGGAAAATTTTAGTTTTCCCCTCAATCCTATTGGCAGCTGGAATAAAAACACATCAACAGGCAGCTGGAAAATGCATCCCAAAGGTCGGGACAGAACGGGAATTGCTGGATTTGTTCTTGGATGTTGAGGACTTGAAGGTGGCTCTCAGTGCTGCTGGCACTGGGAAGTTTCTGCACCAGATTCCTCTGGATTTAAACCATTATTTCTATAGTTTCTCCTTTTCCTATCACTTTTGGACACATATTTCTCCATCTGATGTGTTCAAAATACTCAGGAATTCACGCTTACATTTTAATTCCTACTTTAATGCCTTTATTTTTTAATTCCTGCCAAGATTTTATGCAGTGAACGAACGCCCTGCGTGCTGGGGCATCTCTTAAATTCCCATTTAAATGATCCCTGCTGCACTGAACTTTAAAAAGATTTCTTTCAAAAGCTGCAAAAAATTAACTTTGTATTAAAAAAATCCTTCCTTGAGCTGAACCACAAGGAAAAAAAAAAAACAAAAAACAAAACCAAAACCAGCCCAGAGTTACACTGAGCTGGGAAAAGAGAAATTACAATAAATATCCCACATCTCCCACACAGTGGGAGCTCAGGATCAACCCAGTTCAGCACTGAAAGCAAACAAACTACAAAAAATCTTCAATTATTGTGCTCAAACTCTCACACACACACACAAAAAAAACCCCTCCTCACCCTGCAAATTCCAGCTGCCCAAAAATCCAACCGGAGCCGCCGCTGCTGGGAGGATTCAGGGGGAGGTGGGTGAAAAGGAGGCCAAAAAAAGCAGATTTTGGGGTGCCCAGGTCCCCGGCACAAACCCCAGAGGGATCAGAAACTCCGGAGCTCTTCCCACAGCTCCCAAAACTTCCCTGCAGAGCTGGGGGAAACTAGAGCTGCCGGGGAGGAAAAGAAAACCCAGAGATTTTTGTGTCTCCAGGGAAATTTGCTGGGGTTTCCTGGCAGGCTCGGGGTGCAGCTGCTGAATTCCAGCCCTTCAGAAGCGCTCTGGGAATTCCCTTTGTCTCGTGGTCTCAGCGGGGTTTAAATCCTGTTTTAAGCCCAGCTCCGATCCTGCCTCTCTGGGATCTCAGAGATTTCCCATTCCAGGGAGCCCCTGGAATTCTGCTGCCCCTGGAAACCTCGCCTGGCCACGCTGTGGGACTGCGTCCCCCAACACCGGGACCCCAGGAATTCTAAACTCAGCAAGAGCTGCGGGTGCTCAGCAGCAGGAGGAGGAGGATTTACCACAGAATTCAGGATTTCGGGACCGCTCACTCTGGATTCTGACCCTGCTAACGGAGCTCCGTGCTCCCAACTCGCAGCTTACTCCTGGAGTAACTGCTCAGAGCAGCTGAGCGCTCTTTTCCCTGCCACTCCCTCCTTTTGGGAGACCCCAAAACGCGGGATAAGGCAGAGCCCGGGCCCGGCTCAGCGCCTGGGGCGTGAAAAAACAGCATTTTTTTATTTTTTCCCCCGTGAAGCGTCCGCCAGCCGGATCCAGGGCGAGCAGGACCTACCTGGATGTTTTTCTCACAGTCAGTTTGCTGGTGGAGGGACAGCTCGCTCTCCAGCACAAACTTCTTCCCACACTTGTCGCAGATCTGCATCCGCCTGTGGGTGACGTTCATGTGCTTCTCCAGGTACCAGCGCGTGTTGAACACCCTGGGGCACTTCTCACAGGTCAGAGTCTCCTTCTCCTCGCACTTGGATTTCTGCACGGGCGCCTTGGGCTCCTTGGCGGCTTTCTTCTTGCGCCGGGGGGGCTCGGCGCTCTTCCTGCGGCCCCGCGTCGCTCGGGGCGCCGGGGAGGCGGCGGCGGCCGCGGCCGCTCTCCTGCTTCTCCTCTGGCCAACGCTGACCTTCTCCGCCCTCTTCTCCTTCTTCTTCTGCCTCTCGATCTCCTCGTAATCGTTGCTGTCCTCCGTGGCCTCCCCGCCGCTGTCGCCCTCCTCCTCCTCCTCCTCCTCCTCGCTGCTGCTGCTCTTGAGGACAGCGGTCTCTTTGGACTGCGAGGGGACGCCCTTCTCCCCTTTGGACACATTTAAGGTTTGGTTGTTAAGGTTTACCTCCACTATTATCTGCTCCCTTTTGTAAGTCACTTCATCTTCCTCCTCCTCCTCGTCCTCCTCCTCCTCGGAGTCGTCCGAGTTTTCCCTGTCCTCCTTCACGGCCCGCACCTCTCCTGCGGCTCTGCCCTCCCTGAAGAAGGGCTGCTCCTCCCTCTCGTGGAGGCGGCCTTTGCCGTCCGCCAGCGCCGGGAAGGGGCTCCCGGACTCCCTCTTGTACGCCTTGGTGGACAGGTCCAGCTCCTGGCCGGGGTAGAAGGCGGGCGGCCCCTCCTGCGCCATGCCGGCCCCGGGGGGCTCCCCCTCGGCTGCCTGGCTCATCTGGGGGGGCTCATGGGGCTCCCTCGGGCGCGGGGCGGCTGCTCCGGCCCGGCGCCTCTTCCATCGGAGCCCGGCGGCGTCGCGGCAGTCCTGGCTGGGCTGGGCTGGGGATCACGGCCGGGACAGGGATCTTCTGCAGGAAGCGGAGCCCTCGAGCATCTTATCTGCGAGAGAGAACCGGGGAAAAGGGTCAGGAAAGCGGTGCTGGGATCGGGGAACAGGCGATGGGATCGGGGAATCTGCAATGGGATTGGGGAATCCGCAATGGGATCGGGGAATCCGCAATGGGATCGGGGAATCCGCAATGGGATCGGGGAATCCGCAATGGGATTGGGGAATAGGCAATGGGATTGGGGAATCCGCAATGGGATCGGGGAATCTGCAATGGGATCGGGGAATCCGCAATGGGATTGGGAATCCGTGCTGGGATCGGGGAATCTGTGCTGGGATCGGGGAATCAGCGCTGGAAGCAGGAGATCAGCGCTGGAAGCAGGAAAAAATCACGGGAATTGGGAAACCCCCACAAATATCAGGGGTCGGCACTGGCAGCAGATTCCCGAGGAGTGGAATATTCTCCAGCTGGCACAGATCACCTCCAGCTGCCTCCACGCTGGGACACAACCCTTTCTCTTGGATTTTTGTGGGAGCACTGACGGCCCCACGAACAACAGGGGTCGGGACTGGCAGCGGATTCCCAAGGAGAGGAAATCCAGGAATCCAAGGAAGATCCTCCACCAGGCCGGGAACAACCCAGGGGATGCTGGATTTCGAGGGGGTTGAGGAATTCTTCCTTTGTCTCTCTCTCCCTTTCCCCAGCTCTTTAATCCCCACAATATCTGTTTGCCCATCCACTTTTTCCCTCCCGCGGGTTTTCCAAGCTGGAATTTGCCCGGGACGCCGCCACTTCCTCCTGCAGGAAGAGCCACGTGGTCCCGCACGGACACAAAGCAATCAATCCCTCACATTCGTTTTTAATGGTTTTTTGATTTTTTTCCACCGGGACAATTCCAGTTTGGGAGCTCGGGGATGGCAACAGCAAGCCCAAGGTTTTCGGGCTGGGCTGATGCCATCAGGAACACCCTGGGAATTCCTGAGCTAAACTTGGGATCAGAGGGGGCAGGGAAGGAGAATTGAGGATGGAGATATCCCAGAATGGGATGGAAGGGACACCAAATCCCATCCAGGGACACCAAATCCCATCCAGGGACACCTTCCATGATCCCAGAGTGCTCCAGCCTGGCCCGGGACACTTCCAGGGATGCAGCAGTCACAGCTTCCCTGGGAATTCCATCCCTACCAGGAATTGCTTCCCAATATCCCACCCAACGCTCCTCTCTTCCAGAGATTCCTGTATTATCATTTCCGTTCCACCAGAATTTCACCCCCTCTGGAGTGAATTTTAACTGGGCAGGAGGTGAACCAGCCAGCACCTGAATAATTAACATTAATTATTCACAAGAATAAAGAGAATCTTTGTGAAGCGCCACAATGAAAGGGGAAGAAAGGAAAAATAACCAGTTTGATTACGAACTTCATCAAAACAACTTCTTGAGCAATCCTCCGGGTTTTCCAAACTATTCCTGCCAACATTTCGCCTCTGCTCACTGAAGGGATTTTATGGAAAAAATTAAGAAAGAAAAACCCAAACAAACCTTTTCATCAACAGGTACCAGCTGAAAGCAAGCCCACAGAGGGGTTTGTTCTGAGTTATCAAAGCTGTTTGCTGCAAAAACCACTTCACTCTGCAGCATCAGCGGATGCTGTGGCTTTGAACCTTTCACTGCCGCCCTCGAGGGACCCACAACTTTCAAAACCATTATTTAAATAAAAAGCAAAGCCCTCCTTGGCCATTTAGTACAAACAGCAGCTCTGAAATAGTGCCCTAAAAACGCTCTTAAAACATTTCCCCCTCCTCCCCTTTTAAATTTCTAATCCCAAAGCAGCATTTGAGTATTTTTAATCCCAAAACACCCGAACTTTTTTTGTTGTTGTTTTAAAGGTGATTTTAACTCTATCAAGGCAGATTTTTCCACAGAACAAATTCCAGTCACGCTGCCAAAGGAGAGATGCAGGCCCTGATTAAGATGCAAAAAGGAAACAGAGTTTCAAAGCGATTTTTGATGCTTATCAAGCCCCAAACCTGGGGAATATCTACAGAACGAAAGCGAGCAATCAAAGGTTTGCAAAGCATCCGACATGAAAAGCTCGAACTCTGGAGAAAAAAGAGCACAATTTGCAGACAAAAGAGTGGGTGGAGGAAGCTGGTGAGTGTGTGGGAGCAACTTCACACGAGCTTCTGAAGAAAAACCGCAATTTTTGGTGTTATCGACACTAAAAATAGAGAGATTTGGGCTCGGCTGGGGAGGCCTCGGGCCCGGCCCGAAGGAAAACCAGGAAAAACTGAGGGAAAAGTGGGAGAAAACTGAGGAAAACCAGGATTTTCGGAGAAGGTGAGGATGTGAGGGAAACAGAATTGGAGGAAAAATGAGGGTGTGAGGAAAAACTGAGGAAAAACTGAGGGTGTGAGGGGGGAAACTGACTGAGGGTGTGAGGAGAAATATGAGGAAAAACTGAGGGTGTGAGGGGGGAAACTGACTGAGGGTGTGAGGGAAAACTTAATGAAAAACTGACTGAGGATGTGAGGAGAACTTAGAATTTCAGGCAAGGTTGAGGAAAAACTGAGAGTGTGAGAAAAAAATTAGGAAAAGCTGAGGGTGTGAGGGAAAATTTAACGAAAAACTGATTGAGGGTGTGAGGAAAATTGAGGATGTGAGGAAAAACTGAGGATTTCAGGAAAAGCTGAGGGCGTGAGGAAGTTTTCCCACTGAAACTGTGAAATCTACAGGTCATGTGAATTCTGGAGGGAAAAACCTCAGACTGCACCAGGAAAACACCAGGTGAGGGCTAAAATTGCATTTTTGGGGTGTCCTGTGCAGGAACTGGACTCAATCCTTAAGGGTCCCTTTTTCAGGATATTCCACGATTCCATAAACAGCTCAATAAATTCGCAACATTGCAATAAAAAAAAACTCAATAAACTTTCCCGGTTGGAAGCACAGGTGCCGGGAACAGGCCCAGCCATTCCCAAACAGTGGGAAAACACGTCTGAAGGGAATTATTTCCATTATTTCTCTCAGCCCCCAATCCCTTCTTTCTTTGTGCATCCCCGCTGCTTTAGGTGCTAAAAACGCCCTGAAAATCTGTTTTAAAGTGGGGAAGTTTTATCTCCAGGACCACACCCCGGTGCTTTTGCATTTCCATGGGAAGTGCTGGAGCTGCCCGAGCCCATGGAAATGCAAAACAAATGCAAAATAAATGCAAAACAAAGCGCTGCGTGCTGCCAACGACCTTATTCCCAAACCTCGGGACCCACCTGAGCTGCAAGAGCAGAGCGGAAACCATCAGGAAAATAATCCTGAAAGGGAAACGGGGAAGAGAAATCCCATTTACTGCACCCACCTGCCGCAATTCGGGAACGGGGCACGGCGGCAGGAGGGAGTTTGGGAGCGGCATTCCCAATTTCTGGGAAAAACGGGGAAATCTGAACTCTGCCAGCCCCGAATTCCCTGGGAACAGCTTTTCCAATTCCAAAGAGCCTGGGTCGGGGACACAGGAGGAGAGGAGCGGGTCAATCCTGTAAATTCTGGAATTCCAGGCCTCATCTGACGCTTTTTTCCCCAGCTTTTTTTGTTGTGTGTTCCTGAAATGATCCAAGGGTAGGTCCGGGAGAGGGTAAATCCTGCAAATCCCGGAATTCCAGAGCGTGTTCCTCAGGATGCAGCTCCCACCTCATCCCGCTGCTTTTCCAGCTGCTTTTTTGGCCATTCCCCAAAATAACCAGGGGTGGGTATTTTGCTAACTCAGCAAGCAGAACTTTATTTCATTTCTTTTTTTTTTCTCCTGTCTGGAGCTGGGAATTTACCCCCAAAGTGTTCCACAGGCTCCTGGAAAACCAGATTCCCAAATCCCAGGAAAAAAACATCTTCAAAATCCTGCCACTAAAACAGAAAAAAAAAAAACCCAAAAACCCATAACCAAAAAATACCGTGAGGAAGAAGCTTCAGGCTTTTCCCGTTTTTTTTTCAAGAGGAATGATCTGGCTGCATCCAGATTTTTGGGAGACAAAAAGCTTTTCCAACCAGCGATTCCTGGATTTTTTTTCCAAGCATTATCTCCATGAAAAGATCCATTCCAGAGGTTTCCATTTGGGAATTCAGCATTAAAATCCCTCGGATTTTGCAATAAATTAGGTGGGGTTTTTTAATTGAATCTAATGGAGTTTGAGATTTTACAGCCACAAAGTCAACGGGTTTTGTTTGAAGCAGAAAAAGAATTTTAAATAACTAAGTTCTTTACCCCTCAAATCACAACTCCAGGCCCTTCCCACCACCTGAAATACCTAAAAATCAAAAAGCTGTGGCTGAAGTAGGAAATTCCAGGTATTCCCATCTATTCCTGCATCTTTTAATGCCAAAAAAACCACACTGAAAATAAGATTAAAACAACCCTGGATCGCGTTTCCATTTATCACTTTTTAATCATTATTTGGTCATTTTTAGACAAAAAGAAAAAGCTCTTTTTGACCCCTTAAATTTGTAAAAGTGTCCAAACAGGTGCCAAAATTCCCTTTTTTCCTTTAAAACCTCTTTTTCTCACCCCTCTCTGCCGATGTATCTTGATGAAAATTAAAGCTGTGCTAAGATTTTTATTCAGATTTTATTTCAGTTATGGCACTTCCCATTAAGCATCACTGACCCCGAGGTGCAGGAACGGTGGAAGCCTCAAAAAGGAAATTTGTCATCAAGACCTCTTACCCAAAATTAGCATTTTTCCCCCCAAAGAGGCCCTGGAAATGTCTCAGTGTCCTTGGAAATGCAGAAGAGCAAACGAAGTGTGAATATCCTGCCCCAAAGCCACCTTGGAATTCCCACCTGGACGCTCCCCGGCAGCAAAAATCTCAACTTCAGCAGGATTTTGGCAAAAATTAAGACATTTTTACGCCCAGCCTCCTAAATTAGACTTTTGCAGTGGGTAGAATGGGGAACACGGCTTTCCTTGGCGTTTTCACCTTGACCTTTTTGGGATTTCCCTCCAAAATCCCACAAGAACACCCCTGAAAACTCCGGGTTTGTATCTTTTAGTGGGATTTTAGCAGCTGAATTCCCAAATTCTCCTCAGTGCTGATGGAAAAATCAGCACCAGGAGCTTTCTCAGGTGTCTTTACCTGGAAATTTTTGGGCTCTCCAGCCAAAATCCCATTTAAAAAATCCACCCGCGGCGGGTCCGGTTTCACACCTCCCGGTGGGATTTCACCGCGGAATTCCCGAATTCTCCGGGATCCTCCGGGCTGCTCCATCCTGGCGTGACCCAAATTCCACCGGGCGTTGCCAAAGCTCCGCGCGCCCATCCCCGACCTGCCCTGGCGTCTCCCAATTCCCGATTTATCTCCGGCAATTCCCGCTCTTCCCGAGGCTCCGGAGACGTTCCCACAGCGTTTGTTCTGGGAGCAAAACGTCACCTTTGGGGCAAAAACACGAATCTGGCTTTTGTGATATTGACAGGATGCGGCCGAGCACGTCCGGCTCCACAGGGATTTATCGGGAATGAGATCCCAACAAAACTCCAGCCCCACAGGGATTTATCGGGAATGAGATCCCAACAAAACTCCAGCCCCACAGTGATTTATCGGGAATGAGATCCCAACAAAACTCCAGCCCCACAGGGATTTATCGGGAATGAGATCCCAACAAAACTCCAGCCCCACAGCAATTTATTGGGAATGAGATCCCAACAAAACTCCAGCCCCACAGCGATTTATTGGGAATGAGATCCCACCAAAACTCCAGCTCCATTCAGATTTATCGGGAATGAGATCCCAACAAAACTCCAGCCCCACATGGATTTACTGGGAATGAAATCCCACCAAAACTCCAGCCCCACAGGGATTATTTGGAATGAGTTCCCAACAAAATTCCAGCCCCACATGGATTTACTGGGAATGAGATCCCAATAAAACTCCTCTGGGCAGGGACTGCACCTCTTCGAGTCCCTAAGGGTGCCAGGGCTGGGCTTGGAGACCCAAAATTCCTTGGCTGATCCCAAAAAAACCTTCCTAGGTTTTACAAATCTCAAGCTTAAACCCTCTCCCCACTGATCCTCTGTATTTTATCCCAGTTTTTTCCCAATCCCAGCAGCTCCCCCGCCTCTCCCATCGCCTCCCTAAAACCCACATTTCCAGGGGGGGGAAAAGAAAACATTTCCAAGGGGGGGAAACTCCCATTTCCAGGGGAAAAAAAAAATCCCAAAGAGAGCAGGGCCCAGCAGAAGGTGCTGGAAAAGCTGCTGGGAAATCCTGGGAAAAGTCCCAGTGTGAAACCTCCCGAGGGAAGGGTGTCGGGAAGGGCAGGAATCTCCTCCTGGCACCCGGGGCCCTGCCAGTTTCACTCCCTGTTTGCCAGGAGGGAGGAGCAGCCCACAGAATTCCAGGTCCAAAATCACCCGGAAAACAGCTGGGATTTGGGAATGGGGCACTGCGGGCTCGGGGGTTTTACAGAAACCTTGGGAGAAGGACAGGAATCCTGCGCCCAAATCCGGGGAACACTCCCCGAAAAGGCACAGCTTGGGATGGAGCTTGCATCATTGCTATGGGGAATTGTTTAAAAACAAATTTTAAAAATTTTAAAAAATTAAAATGCTCTTTGAGGTGCCAAATCCACCCCAAACACCCCCTGGGGCCGAGAGATTCCTTAAATTTTGCTCCAACCCAGGAGCTGCTGGAAAGGTTTTTAAGGCCTTGTGTTTACAGCGGGAGCAGCTGGGGATGAGGCACTGGGATCCAAGGAGGAACGGGTTGAAAATGCACATTTTTGGTGGAAAACACTGGAAAAACGGAACCACGTTCCCATGAGGGAGCTCAGGACAGGGCAGGGGGGTCTCACCTGGATCTGCTCTAATATTCAAAGTGCAAAACTTCCCGAGAGTCAAATGAACTTTGCAGAAAAATCCACATTTTCTCCCTAATTACTGAGGGAGAAAACCCCCGAATATTCACATAACAAATCTGTGAAAGGGCAAATGGCACAGATTCAGCAAAATGCAAATGAATGCCGTTCTGAAAAGTAAAATTATCTTTAAAAATCCCTTTTAGAAGGCCTGGATCTTGCAGGGGGGGGAGCAGAGCAGGCAGAAGTTTAGAAAAATAAAGTATTTTATATGCTATAGATAATATAATGTATAGCATATATAATTTTATATATATTTTCTATATATATTAAATCATATGTTAATATATTATATGCAACACATAATATATATAAAATACTATATATTATATATTATATTATATACTATAACTAAACTATTATAAAGCCTATATATATATAACGATTATATACTATCAATAAAATAAACAGAGGTATAAAATATTCTAATATCATAATTATTCACAGAACACTAGAGAAATCTCCCTCTCTTCAGCTTCCTTTCAGTTCTGCCTCTTTATTTTTTTTTAATGGAACCAGGAATAAATTTAATTTTTATTTCCTTTTTGGCCAGGCCCCCTGAGAGCGACACAGAAATAAATAGGTCAGTGAGGAGAGGAGTTTTGTAAGCCTCAGAAATCCACCTGTGCCATCTCAGGTGCGCTCTGGGCACGTCCCTGCTCTTCCTGTTTACTGCAAAAATGCATCTCGGAACCTGGCAATCCTTCCCAAGGTGTTCCCACCTGGAATCTGCTGTGCTGAGCCCCAAAAAAGCCCTGGGATAGATAAAAACTTCCCCTTTTTCGGTGAGGCTGCAGCTCTCGGGGTAAAATCGCTGCATTCCGTGACTCTGGCAGAGAGGAGGAAAGCACAGCACCCCGATATCTTCTATTTGGGGATGATTCTCCCCCTATTCCCACCCTTCCTACAGCACGATCTCCTCTGAAATCCACCCGAAAACATCACTTTCCTCTGAAAACATCACTGAAAAGATCCCTCAGATCATTATTAAATAATAAAGTCAATCAAACCCTTCGCAACTCACAACAATCTCCAACGCCTCTTCTGATCAGAATGTCAGAATCAGAATTCCAAAGGTGTTTTAACAAATAAACCCCGAGCCACAAAACACCCAGGCATGGCCCCAAACCCCCATTCCTGCAGCTCTGAGCTTCCCCTCGCAGAAAATAAAAATAAAAATCAAAACCCAACCCTCAACCCCCCCTGGCAGCCCAGGAAACGCAACTGCTTTATCTGGAAAAAAAATTAAAATAAAAGCCCTCATGAATTTGCACTTTTCTTTCACGCAGCCTCCGCAAAAGCTCTCAGAATTTCTGTCCCTGCTGCCGAGCGTGTACCCAAACGCTGCGATCACATCTGGAATTCCAGCGCTGCCCGCCCGGGGCTCTGCATCCCTCCGGAGCGCAGGAGGTGGAAATTAAAATCCACACAAGCAGCGGAGGAACGCACCTGGCACACAGGTAGGGAGGTGCAGGGGGAAAAGCGGGGGGAGAGCGCTGGGAGGTGAATTATCAGATATGATAAACACGAGGGAGATTATCAGATATCACAGGCACACAAAGCCCTTTTAAAACCCCGCTTGGCAACGCCACAACCCTTTCAAAACCACCTTAAAAAATTTCAATTTTTTAGCACAGACCAGGCAGAAAGAGGGAGAGAAACAGGATAAAACTTCCAGCTGGGAACAACCCAGGTGCTTCCCAATCCTCTTCTCCTCCATCCCCTGCCCACAGCGCTGCCAGCAGAGCCGGGAGGATAAAAAACTCCTTCCTCACATCCCCGCTGCCCGCGGGACCTCCGGGGCTTCCCCCTTCCATCGCTTCCCCCCTGCGACTGAAGGTTTTGGCGTCGTTCTGGTAAAGCCGGGGAGATGCCACCCTCGGCTCTTCCCCTGCACCGGGACACCCAAAGCCGCGCTCAAAAATCACAGCCGAAAAAAAATCCCAACCCCGGGGCGCACGCACCGCCACGCCAGCCGGGAGCGCAGGGAAGGGGAGAACGCCTGAAGGGAAAGGCTGCGAACGAGAGGAACAGCCCCGATTTTACACCCAGAGCGCGGGTACCGGGCACCGCCGCCTGTCCCGGGGCCCCCGTGCGCGGGTGACACGGACCGGGACAGGGCAGGGCCCGAGGGGACACGCTCCAAGCGCAAACCCCAGCCCCGAGCCCGCAGGAATGCTGTCTGCCCTCGGCTTTGCTCCGGGAACTCACCTGCCCTCCCCTCCCCCAGGCAGGTGACACTGCCCGGTGCCCGCGGGGATGGGACACAGAGCCCCGGGCAGAGCCCCGGACCCCGGGCAGAGCTCCGGAGAGAGCCCCGGACCCCGGGCAGAGCCCCCGGGACTTGGGGCTCGAATCGGGGCAGACACCCCCCAGACCCCGGGCACAGCCTCCAACCCCGGGCACAGCCCCCCGACCTGGGGCAGAGCCCCCGGACCGAGCCTCCAAACCCCGAACAGAGCCCCCGGACCCTGAGCAGCACCCGGACCCCGGGCAGAGCCTCCAGCCCCAGGGGAACCCCCCGACCCCGAGCGGAGCCCCTCGGCCTCACCGCTGCCCGCCCGCCCGCGGTTCCCCCGCTGTCCCCGCTCCGCTCCGGGCCCTGAGGCGCCCGTGCCCCGCTCCCCGCGCCGCCCACCGCCGGGCCGGGCCTAGCTCCGCTCGGCTGCGCCGCCAGGCCCCGGGGGGAAGGAAGGAAGGGGGAAGGGGCTCGGCGGCCGCGCGGCCGGCCCCGCACTCACCCAGGCCGGTGCCCTCGGGGCCGCCCCCGCCGCCGTCCATGCCGGGCGGCGCGGGGAGGGGGGGCGCGGGCGGGCGCGGCGGCGGAGGGCGGAGGGCAGCGGCGGCCGGGGCCCCTCCCTCCAGCCGCCTTCGCTCCGGCCCCTCCGCTCGGCCCCCGCGCTCCGGTGGCCGCCGCCGCCGCCGCCGCCTCGGCAGGGGGCCGGCGCTCAAGGCCCAGGCGCTGCCGGCGCGGGCGGGGGGGCGGAAGCGCTCCGCTGCCCCTGGGCCGCCGCCAGCGCTACGTGGCCGCCCGCCGCAGCCGCCGCCGGTCATCGCGGGGCGCGCGCGCGCGGGGCTCGGGTGAAGGGGCGGCGGGGGCGCGCCCCGGTGCGCGGTGGGAGGCGGAGGGGGGATGCGCGCCCTGGCGGCGGGAGCGCGCCCGGGCCGCGGTCTGAAGGGCCGGGAAGGTGCGGGAGCGGGGGGGGGGTGTGGGGGGGGGGGTGAGCGTGTAATAAGTGCGCGTGTGCGGGAGCGCGCGCGGAGGCGGGGAGGGAACGGACCGTGCTAGGCGGGGGGGTGGGGAAAAAAAAAAAAAACAACAACAAAACACACCCCACAGGCCGAGGGGAGCGCGCACGGCGAGTGCGCGCACGGATAACCTGGGGGGAGTTACACACACAGAGGGAGCGGAGCGCGGGAGCGCGCACGGCCGCAGCGGGGTCGCGCACGGGGCGCCCACAGGCCGTGCGGGAAGGGGGGCGGTGCTGTGCGCATGCGCCGCCGGGGGCCGTTCCCGCGCGCCCGCCCCTTTCCCGCCGCTGCTTCACCTGAGGCGGCGGCGCGCGGGGCGCAGGTGAGACGGGGGCGTGTGCGCATGCGCGGCGGGGAGGGGAAGGGGCTCGTTAACCACCGCCGATAATTAACGCCCGTGCCCTAATTAGCGCGGGCAGGTGAGCGAGGGATGCGCGAGGGTGAGGGGCCTCGGCAGGGCCGCACGTTGCTCCGCGCGGGGAATTAGCGAGCCCGCCCTGATTAGCGCAGGCGAGGCTGAGGCGGCCCCGGGCTGAGCCCTCACGGAGCCCCCGGGACTCGCGTGCCCTCGGGGCCGCCCCGGTAAAGCCCCAGATCCTCCTCAGCAGCCGCTCGGTGCCAAAGCCCGCCTCCCAAAGCTCGCTCCGACATTCCTCTCCTTTTAACCAAACTTAACCCGGGTTAAGCCGCGGCTTGGCCGTGCCGCCCCGATGGACGGCAGCCGCGGGAGCGGCGCCTTGGGCAGGTGCCGGCTGTGCGGAGCTGCCGCCGCCTGCCCCGGGCAGCTGCGGAGCCTCGGCCGCGGCCCCGGAACCGCTGTGTGGGAGGGCAGGGCGCTGCTGCGGTCTGCCTTTGGCAAAGCCCTGAAGGCATCGAGCGAGAACAAACCGAGAATGGGGAAGGGCACCGAGCGCTGCCCTCAGCTTCGCGGTCCTTTCCGAAATCCTTCGGGACGCGACCTCTGCCAGTGCTTTGTTCCCTCACCTGGCAAACGCCGGCACCGTTTGCGGAGGGCACCGGATTTGAGATTCTGCCAAAAAAAATCTTGGCGCCCCGGCTCGCCCGGAGTTACAAATGCCAAAATCTGGAGTGTTTGACCCTGCTCTGGGTTCCTGAGCGTAAAAACCCCGGAGCTGAGCTGGGCTCACGGAGGCAAAGTCCAGGAGGGAGCGAAAAGGGCAGGGTGAGCTGGGGAAGGCCCGCGGTGGGATCGGAGCGATGCTCCCCGTTCTCCTCCTCGCCCCGGCTGCTCCCGGAGCAGAAGAGAGCACACTGACCCAGCCCCGCGGGGAGCTGCTGCTGCCTGAGCCGCTCCAGAGCTGTCCCCATGGCGGCTGGATGTGCTCACCTGGGAAAAGAAAACCCTCGGAGTGCCTGGGCACTGCTGCGTGCCATCCCAACGCCCCTGGAGCAGCGCAGCTCCTGAAGGAAAATCAGGGAGGTGCTGGATAACTCAGTGCGTGAGGATGTGCTGGAATTTCCTGCCTTGGAGAGGGAAGGGAGAAGGAGAGCGGAGTTTTTTTGTTGTTGTTCCTTGGGAGGTGACTGCACAAGAAGCAGCCGCGGAGCCCCTTTCCCAAAATTGGGATCTGAGGGACGTGCAGCAAAGGGGCACAGAGGAGGGGCAGAGCCACAGGCACGGCCACCACCGAAGGGATCAATCAGACATCCCTGGATTCCTGGCACCGAGGGGATCAATCAGATATCCCTGTGGAATCAAGGGACCCTGCTCTGGCTGTTCCACAGGGATTTATGGCTGGAATGCTCTGGCAGTGCCGAGCCCTGCAGGCCCACGTGAGCTGGCAGAGAGCTCCGGCCCTGCCTCATCCCCATTCCTGACAGCAGGATCCTCAGGAAAACTCCTGGAGCAGCTCCAGCCCTGCCTCATCCCTATTCCTGACAGCAGGATCCTTGGGAAAGCTCCTGGAGCAGCTCTGGCCCTTCTCCCTGTGCCCGGCGATTTTTGAGGCCTCCAGATGCCTTAGGGATTGAACCAGGCAGGATTTGACACCGTTGGGACAATTTGTCCTTCCCTGAAAGAGAAGAGCCCTCGGAGCTTGGAGGGAAAAGGGGAGAAGAGCCCTTGGAGCCTGGTGCTGCTCAGGGATCCTGGGAAGAGAAGCCGAGGCGCCTCCAGCTCTGCCAGCACCCCGGTTTGTCTCCCACATCTCCTGCTCAGGATGCCCCGGGGCACCAGGAGAGGAAGCAGGAGGGAAACAAAGGGATTTTCCTGCTGGATTCCGCCGCAGGAAGCCCCGGCTGTCCTGGGGAGCCAGCGCCGAGCTCAGGGGCTCTGAGAAGTTCCAGCAGAGGAAATTCCCGTCCCCGTTCTCCTCCTTTCCCGGTTGAAAGGCACAATTAAAGATTAACTGCCTCGAGGAGCGGGGCAGGGCTCACACCCAGCTCCTGGCGCCCGGGGCTGGAGAGCGCTGCGGCCTCTTCCCTTTTTTCCTTGGGATCCTGGGGAACACGGCTGTGCCATCAGAGCCAGCAGCCTCTGCACAAAGCCACCAAAAAATGAAAAATTAAAAATCAAATTTCCCTTTGGCTAGCCTTGGCTTTGTGCTGTTTTGTCCCCAGCCCTGGGCAGGGGGGGCTCGGGGCTCTGCTGTCCCCCGGGAAAAGGGGAAAAGAGGGAAAAGGGAACCCCTGGAAAAGGGAGGAAAGGGGGAAAAAGGAGGAAAAGAGGGAAAAGGGCACCCCTGGAAAAGGAGGAAAAGGCCCTGAGGCAGCTCTGAGGTCGATGCAGGGACTCACCTGGCCTTCACTCCAGGGCATGTCCGCTCCTGGCGCTCCAGCAGCCCGGAATGGGGCGATCCCCAACTCTCACTCCCTGAATTCCCACCTTTTTCCCCCAAACCCCGCCTCACTGAAGCCACCCACAGGCACAAACCTCAGGCCTGGGCGTCGCCAGCGTTCACTTTTATTCGATCACCCATCCAAAAAAACGCCCCCCTAAAATCCCTCCGATCTCCAAATTTCCGTTTCCTCCGCTAGGAAACGGCGATGATTTCTCTTTTTTCCCCCTCCTTTCCCGGGGGTTTCCCCCGCGGCAGCCTCACTGGGGCAGCTGCAGCAGCACGGACTGTCCCGAGGGCAGGTAGGTGATGTTGCGGGAGCGCGAGAGCTGGTAGGCGATGTCCTCGGCCGCCTCCAGCTTGCGCAGCTCGATCAGCCCGTCCCCGGCCGTGGCCAGCGAGTTGGCAATCAGCTCCGCAGCCTTGGAGTCTCCCTCCGCAGAGATCACCGCTGCCTTCTTCTGCTGCTCGGCCTGCGGGGGGAAACCAAACAAACAACACCCGCGTGTGGGCGCACGCTCCTGGCTCTCAGGGACTTCAGCCTCCGGGCAGGTTTCTTCCCCAAGGAAAAGTTTCTCGGGAAAGGTTCTCCTTAAAACAACCTTGGCAAAACAACCCTCCCTCCTCTAAACAACCGTGGCAAAACAACCCTCCCTCCTCAAAACAACCGTGGCAAAACAACCCTCCTACCTCTAAACAACTGTGGCAAAACAACCCTCGTACCTCTAGACAACCGTGGCAAAACAACCCTCCCTCCCCAAAACAGTCTTTCTCCAGGAGGTGCTTTGCCGTTTCTTTAATTTCACCAATGAAATTAGAGGTGTGTCCTCCCTATTCCCTACGTTGGGCCTGTATCAGAACACCTTATAGAAAGTAATAAGAATTGGACAATGAAGCCTTTTTTTCCTATGCTCTTTGCCTTGTTTAGAGTCTCTCATCTTTCTTTCCTGTCCTACAGCGACGCCCGGATCCACCGGGAGAAGGGGAAAGGATGGAGGGACCCGCGGGGTTCCACCCAGCCAGGGTCAGGACAGAAATTAAAAAGGTGTTTGGGGGTTAAGGTGGTGTTCTTTAAACTGGTTTGTTGCCACTGTGTGGGGAAAAAAAAATATAGCTAATACGCCTGCGGTGGGAAAAGGAAAAAAAGGCGATTTCCAGAATTTCCAGGTGAATTTTGCCGGGTTTTGACGCACCCATCCCACCCCGAGATCCCGATTGTTTTGTGGGTCCCTGGGGACGCTCCCAAGCCCAGAGGGCTCCGCTCAGCTGAAATCCGAGATGCCACAAGAGATGGAAACGCCACGGGGGCTCCCAGAGATCAACCAGCATGGATCCAGCAGCAAACAGAGGAGCCTCCCGCTGGGATCGCGGAAAACCTTTCCATCCAGGAAGGCTGGGACAGGATACCCCAGAGAAAGCCCTGGAGAGGGGAGGAGGGAGCCCGGGTTACCTTCTCCACGATGAACCTGGCCCGCTCCGCCTCCTGCTGCGCCACCTGCTTCATCTCCACCGCCTCGGTGAACTCCTTGCCGAAGGTCAGGTGCGTCTGGGGACACAAACCGGAGCGGCTCAGGGCAGGGACGATTCCCACCGCCGTGGGAAAGTTCCAGACACAGCGTGGCAGAAACAAAGTCCCCCTCCCGCGGAGGAGGCTCCCGGCAGGATCCCAGGACAGCCCCACAGCCTGGTTACAACTCTTAATTTAATTACGAGGGATAAATTCCATTTGCCAAGGGAGGTGGGAGCGCAGAGCCCCCTCCACCTCAGCAGAGGAACCAGTGGGAGTTTTCTGCTGCCCAAGCGGGAATTTCGCCTCCCGGCGCCTCTTCCCCTGCGGAGCTGCTGCCAAACCCCAAAAGCAGCTGCAGCCCGATGGGTCACCCTCAGAAAACCCCTGCAGGGACGGCCGAGGCCACCAAGGGCTGCCCAAGGTCACAGGACAAAAGCAGAGCTGCGAGCACGACGTCCCGACACGGACACATGTGTCCGAGCGTCCGAGCGTCCGGCGCGCCATCCTCGGGCCGGGATCCCCTGGAGCGGGGAGCAGGGCTCACCAAGGACACGTCGTCCAGGATGAGGCCGAAGGTGGCCGCTCGCTCGGTGAGGTCCTCGCTGACCTGCCGGGACACCAGCTCCCGCTGCGTGATCAGCTCGCCGGCGTCAAAGCGCGCCTGCAACCGAGGGAACGGCGCTGGGAATGGCTGGGAACGGGGCTGGGAACGGGGCTGGGAATGACTGGGAATGGGGCTGGGAATGACTGGGAATGGGGCTGGGAACGACTGGGAATGGCTGGGAATGACTGGGAATGGGGCTGGGAACGACTGGGAACGGGGCTGGGAACGGGGCTGGGAATGGGGCTGGGAACGACTGGGAATGGGGCTGGGAACGGCGCTGGGAACAGCTGGGAATGACTGGGAATGGGGCTGGGAACGGGGCTGGGAATGACTGGGAATGGGGCTGGGAACGACTGGGAATGGCTGGGAATGACTGGGAATGGGGCTGGGAACGACTGGGAACGGGGCTGGGAACGGGCTGGGAATGACTCAGGAATGGGCTGGGAATGGGGCTGGGAATGGGGCTGGGAATGACTCGGGAATGGGCTGGGAATGGGGCTGGGAACAGGCTGGGAATGGGGCTGGGATCGGCATGGATGTCACTGGGAATGGCAGGGAATGGGATGGACACCGCTGGGAACAGGATGGGATGGGATGGACACTGCTGGGAATGGGACGGACACAGCCCCAGGCTGCACCAGGCAGGACAGCCCCAGGAATTTCCCCATGGAAAGGGCCCCGCTGGGGGGTTTGCAGCCCCCACCCCTGGAACTGTCCTGTCCAGGTGTGGATCCCAGCGTGGGGATGGAGCCGGAGGAGCTCCCAGGTCCCTTCCCGACCCCGACCCGGGCTGGAATCCGGCGGTGCCAGGCCGTGCTCACCACCACGGACTTGAGGATCTCGGTGGTGATGGAGGGCAGCACGCGCTCGTCGTAGTCCTCGCCGATGCTGGTGAAGATGCGCGGCAGCTGCGCCGTCACGGGCCGGAACAGGATCCGCAGCGTGATGTTCACGTTCTGCAGGTCTGGGGGGACAGCGCCTCGCTCGGGGAGCTGCCCTGGGCTCACCCGGGCTGCTGCAGGACCAGGGAGCCGCTCCCCAGCCTCCCTTCGCCGGGAAAACCAGCTGGGATCACTGCCCTTCGCCCCACGGGGGTCCCACCCCACCTGTGCCACCTGGGACAGACCCAGAGATCCCTCCTGTGTCACCTGGGACAGCCCCAGAGATCCCTCCCGTGTCACCTGGGACAGCCCCAGAGATCCCACCTGTGCCACCTGGGACAGCCCCAGAGATCCCTCCCGTGTCACCTGGGACAGCCCCAGAGATCCCTCCCGTGTCACCTGGAACAGCCCCAGAGATCCCACCTGTGCCACCTGGGACAGCCCCAGAGATCCCACCTGTGCCACCTGGGACAGCCCCAGAGATCCCACCTGTGCCACCTGGGACAGCCCCAGAGATCCCACCTGTGCCACCTGGGACAGCCCCAGAGATCCCTCCCAACCCCAAACATCTGGGATCAAAGGAAGAGCTCTTTAAGCTGTTCCTTATCAAAAACCTCAAACCATTCCTGTGTCTGGGATCTCCGCACCCGAGGAATGGTTTGGGATGGAGGATTCCCTCCCCGGCCCAGCTGCTCCGCGATTCCCTGGCGATCCCACGAGTTTGGAACGGCCAGGAGGGGTCTGATCTCTTTAACAAGGAACTCCTCCTCTGGCCCCAGATGTCTGGGGTGGGAAGGGACCTCTGGACACCCGGAGCAGGCGACACAGGCGGGGTTGGTGACACCGAGGGACGCCCCGGGCCCCTCCTGTCCCCGAGCTCGCTCACCCTCGCCTCACGTGCAGCTGGAACTCGGTCAGGATCTGCCCCTAGGATAAACCCAAACCCCAAATTCCACCCCCGGAGCCCCGCCCGGGGCCAGCTCCCACCTTTGCTGCCGGTGATGACGGGGACGTTGCGGGGCCGCGAGCGGCAGTCGAAGATGATGGGCTTCTGCACCCAGGGGATCAGGAAGTGGGTGCCCTCCCCCACCACCACGTCCTGCACCCCACGGAAACGGTCAAAGATCACGGCCCGGTGCCCGGCGTCCACTGCGGGGGAAAGGGCACGTCAGGGGTGACACTGCCGGGGGGAGAGGGCACGTCAGGGGTGACACTGCTGGGGATGAGAGTGACACTGCCAGGGATGGGGGGTGACACTGCTGGCACCCCGCGTGTCGTGTGGGGGGATCAGAGCCGTAATTAACAGCCCAGCAGGAAATTAACGGGCTCGTCTGGATGCAAACAAAGCACGGAGGAGCCGCAGATGCAACCCCGGATCCTGCCAGCCCGCTGCCCTCCCGGAGAAAGGAGCTCGCGAGGGTATCTCACGCTTTTATCGGGCAATAAAAAGCACCGGGAGGTCAGGACCGGGCCAGAAACTCAAAATAACGGGGCTGGGAGCGCCCGGCCCGCCCCACTCACCGTTGTAAAGAGCCGAGTTGACAACTCCGCCCGCCACGGCCAAGCCCAGGCCGAGCTTCCCGATGCTCTCGAACACCTTGGCAGCCATCGCACCCCTCCAGAGCCCTCCTGAGAACCCCCGGAGCCGTCAGACCCCGCCGGGCACGGCCGGGGGGCTGCGGGGGCCAAGCCCTGCCCGGAACCCCACACGGCAGCGAGGAGCACGGCCCGGGGGTCCCCTCAGTCCCGGGGGGCTCCCCAAAGCCCCAGGGGTCTCCCCAGTCCCCGGGGATCTCCCTGCCGTGACCCCTCCCCGGGCTCGGTCCCCGCCGCTCCCTGTGCCCCGCTCCAGGACCGTCTCCAGCTCTCCCCGCACGGCCCCCCGGGCCTCCCGCTCCCCGCCCGCTCGGCCCCAGCACGGGCACCCCACGGGCCAAGGCCTCGCTGCCTCCACCCTGCCCGCCCGCCCTCGGGCCCCGGTTCGCCCCGGTTCCCCCGGACCCACCGCCGCCCCCAGGCCCGCCGCTCCCGCCGCGCCGCTGACCTCCACATGAATCCGCGGCCGCCCGCCCCAGCGCGCCTGCGCGCCGCGCCAAGACGCGCGCTCCCCATTGGCCCGCGCCGCCCGCGGCTCTCTGGGATGTGCAGTTCTCTGCCCCCCCGCCCGCCGCCGGCCGGCCTGCAACTCCCGATAGAACCCGCGGCGGCCCGCGCGCTGAGCAAGGCCCGGCGCTATTGGCTGGAGCTGCGCGCAAGGCTCTTGGGAGATGTAGTCCTGGGGGGGCGGCACCTGGGGGTGTGCGGCGACAAGGGACATGGCGGGGGACAAGGGACATGCGGGGACAAGGGGACATGGGGGGGACAAGGGACATGGGGGGGGACAAGGGACATGGTGGGGACAAGGGACATGCATGGGGACAAGGGACATGGGGGGACAAGGGACATGGGGGGGACAAGGGACATGCATGGGGACAAGGGACATGCATGGGGACAAGGGACATGGGGGGACAAGGGACATGCATGGGGACAAGGGACATGGGGGGACAAGGGACATGCATGGGGACAAGGGACATGGGGGGGACAAGGGGACATGCATGGGGACAAGGGACATGGCGGGGGACAAGGGACATGCGGGGACAAGGGGACATGGGGGGGACAAGGGACATGGGGGGGGACAAGGGACATGCGGGGACAAGGGGACATGGGGGGGACAGGGGACATGGGGGGACAAGGGACATGGGGGGACAAGGGGACATGGGGGGACAAGGGGACATGCATGGGGACAAGGGACATGCGGGGACAAGGGACATGCATGGGGACAAGGGGACATGCGGGAGCAGCGCTGCCCACTCCCAGAATCCCAGAAGAGGCTGGCAAGGGACCTCTGGAGGTCACCCAGACCGACCCCCTGCCCACCTGGCGCAGGTGACACGGGTGGGGTTGGTGTGTCTGGGACACCCCAGGACCTTCCTGGTCACCTGTCCCGGCCACCCTCCACGGACGGCTCTTCCTCCTGTCGAGGGGGAATTCGTGGATTGGTTTGCGGCCGTTGCTCCTCGGTCCTGGCACGGCCCAACGGAGCCTGACACCTCCCGGAGATATTCCCGTGCGCTGATGGGATCCTTCCTAAAATGAGAGATTTCTGTGGATATCTGAGATAAATCCCTGGATATCTGAGATAATTCCCTGGATATCTGAGATATTTCCATGGATATCTGAGATATTCCCGTGCACTGATGGGATCCATTCCAAACTGAGAGATTTCTATGGACATTTGAGATATCTCCATGGATTGACAGGATCCCCTCTTGAGTGACAGTTTTCCGTGGATATTTGAGATATTTCCGTGAATATTTGAGATATTTCCATGGATATCTGAGATATTTCCACGCATTGACGAGAAACCCTCTCCAGTGACAGATTTCCACGGATATTCGGGCTATATCTCCGTAGAAATTCGGGATATATCTCCGTAGAAATTCGGGATATCTCCACTCTCAGCCTTCCCTCCCCGAGCCTGACCAGGCCCAGCTCCCTCTCCCTCCTCACCCGAGCTGCTCCAGACCCCAAATCATTTTGGGGGCTCGGCGTCTCCCCAGAGCTGCAGGATTTGATGGCAAAGGAGAAATTCCCTGCCCGGGTCCCCTCCTGTCCCCGGAGCCGCTAGAGGGAAGCAGCGCTCTCCCTTCGGCTCCGGGAATCCCGAAAAACGGGGGGAAAAAAGGAAAAAAAAACACAAAAACCCAAAAAAACCTCCCCCCCGAGCCGTGCCGGCTCTGCGGGATGGGGAATGTGGGGTTCGGGACGGAGCCTCCCAAAAAAACGGCCGGGGAGAGCCCCCAAATTGAGCTGGGACCCCGTTATTGGGTGATGGCCATGGGTCTGAACCCCAAAATTGAGCTGGGACCCCGTTATTGGGTGATGGCCGTGGGTCTGAACCCCAAATTGAGCTGGGACCCCGTTATTGGGTGATGGCCATGGGTCTGAACCCCAAAATTGAGCTGGGACCCCGTTATTGGGTGATGGCCGTGGGTCTGAACCCCAAAAGGGCTCCAGGGCCCCTCCCGGAGCCTTTCCCGAGGTCCCGCTCCCGGTTTGGGGGGACATTACCTGGCGGCTCCAGGGGGCTCCTCGTCCCCCCAAAGCTCCTCCTCTTCCCCAGCGCCCGCTCCCCAAAACCCCCGGGACAGCCCGGCACGGAGATCCGGGGGATTCCGGGGGATTCCGGGGGATTCCAGGAGATTCCAGGGGATCCCGGGCCTCGGCCACGCCCGCGGGGTTCGGCAGCGATGGGACTTTTCCACCCCAAATCCGTGCGCGGAGGGACGGGGCTGGCGCTGATCCCGCTCCTTTGGGGGGTCCTGGTCCTGCCCGGGGGTCCCAGACCCTTCCCGGGGGTCCCCAACCCTTCCCGGGGGTCCCAGACCCCGCCCGGGGGTCCCCAGACCCCTCCCGGGGGTCCCCAAACCTGCCCGGGGGTCCCCGACCCCTCCCGGGGGTCCGAGCCCAGCCCCGCGCCCGGCACAAACCCCAATCAGGCTCAATCAAGGTTTAAATCTAATTAACGCAAACTGCATTAAAGCCCTGCGAGGCCGCGGCCGGGAGTGGATTCGGCCTTAATGCGATTTGGGCCGAGCTCCCCGCCGCGATTTGCAAGTCCGAGAAATCGAATTTAGGGCCCTTTGCATTCTGAGCCGCGTCCGCGCGGCCCCGCGGCGCGGATTAATTAATCTGCTTTAAAACCCGGCCCCGCCCTGGGCTCAGACAGCTTCACCCGGCTCGCCCCCGGGGCCAGCAGGAAACAAAATAAATAAAAATAGAAATAAAAAAACCCCAAAAATAAATAGAAACGATGTCCTGGAGCGGGGACAAAGTGGGGTCAGGGGCTGGAAAAGCCCGGCCTGGAGGGGGGGACCCCCAAAATCCCTCAAAATTAAAAAAAATCCCGCGAAATTCCCCCATTTCTGCCCTCCCGGGACAAGCCCGTCCCACCCGGGACAAAGACGCTTCATTGTCGCCTCTCCAGCTGCCCCGGGGCCGGAGCCGCTTCCGGGGCCGGGGGCCTCCGGGGGGCTCCGGGGGGCTCCGGGGGGCTCCGGGGGGCTCCGGGGGCCCCGATCCCCCCGGGCTGAGCGCCCCGGGGCCGCCGTTTCCAGGGATACTGCGGGGGGTCAGCGGGAGGTCCTGGGATGCTCCAGCCCTCCCTTAATCGCTCGTTTGTTCCGCGCAATTAGCGCCAGGTGCGCGTCCGCCGCCGGGGGAGCCCGGAGGGTCCCCCCCTGACCCCCGAGGGTCTCTCCTGATCCCCGAGGGTCAATCCTGATCCCCGAGGGTCTCTCCTGATCCCCGAGGGTCCCCCCTGATCCTGATCCCGGCGGGTTCCTCCTGATCCCCGAGGGTCTCTCCTGACCCCCAAGGGTCTCTCCTGATCCTGATCCCCGAGGGTCTCTCCTGATCCTGATCCCGGAGGGTCCCCCCCTGACCCCCGAGTCCTGATCCCCCCTGATCCTGATCCCCGAGGGTCCCCCCTGATCCCGGGCTCAGCACAGATCGGTGGGGGAAGGACGAGCTCCCCTCGGTGCTGAGCCGCGTTCACATCGCTGACCCTGTCCCTGTCCCTGTTCCCTGTCCCTGTCCCTGTCCCTGGGATGCTCCCATCCCCTGCTCTCCCCCCAGCCCGGCCGGGAAACCCACGAGGAGGGGAGGTTTGGTGGCCCACAGGGGGGGTTCGGTAGCCCAGGGAGGAGGGAGGGGAGGGTTTGGTGGCCCACGGGGCTGGTTCGGTAGCCCAGGGAGGAGGTGTTTTTGGTGGCCCACGGGGCGGGTTCGGTAGCCCAGGGAGGAGGTGTTTTTGGTGGCCCACGGGGCGGGTTCGGTAGCCCAGGGAGGCTCCCCCGGCCGCCGCCGCTGCCCGACGGCTCCGCTCCCCGCCCGGCCGCGGCTCCCCCGGGTGCCGGCGGCGCTCCCGGGCGTCGCTTCCCGCATGGCTCCGGCCCAAGCTCCCCATTCCCTCCCTGGCACCGGGAGCTCTCCGCGAGCCCGGGGAGATTTAATCGCCCCAGATCGATCCCAAATTCCCGGCTGAGCCGCGCTAGGGAGGGCTGGAGGATCCCGGGGAAGGGAGGGAGGGATGGAGGGACGGAATCCAGGGATGGAGGGATGGAGGGATGGAATCCATGGATGGAGGGATACAGGGTTCGAATCCATGGATGCAGGGATGGAATTTATGGATGCAGGGATGCAGGGAGGGATGGATCCGGCCGCGCCCGGAGAATCGAGGCTGGGGAAGGTGAAACAGGCGCTTTTGGAGGCTGGGGGGACGCTCCAGACGCCCTGGGACAAAGTTCGTGTCGCCCAAACGCCGCCCTCGGCTGCGGGAAAACCCTCGGGCTCCCTCATTCCGGGGAGATCGAGCCC
>NC_053476.1:4754314-4874927 GCF_015227805.2 Hirundo rustica | reverse complement strand
GAGAGCGGGGTTCCGGTGCCGCCCGCTCTCCGTGCCCGCCCCTGGAAGTGACCCCGAAATCCTGGGCACTGATCGAACTGGGGGGGCTCAGCCCCTGAAAGTGACCCCAAAATCCTGGGCACTAATTGAACTGAGGGGGCTCAGCCCCACCTGACCCCAAATCCTGGGCACTGATCGAACTGGGGGGGCTCAGCCCCACCTGACCCCAAATCCTGGGCACTGATCGAACTGGGGGGGCTCAGCCCCTGGAAGTGACCCCGAAATCCTGGGCACTGATGGAACTGGGGGGGCTCAGCCCCTGAAAGTGACCCCAAATCCCAGTCTCTGGAGGTATTTGGGGGGGCTCAGCCCCAGAAAGTGACCCCAAATCCCAGTCCCTGAACGTACTTGGGGGGCTCAGCCCCACCCTGACCCCAAACCCCGGCTGCGGCCGGAGCGTTCGGAGCCCTGGGAGGCTGCAGGGGTGGACACACAGAGGGACAGAGGGACAGAGGGACAGAGGGACAGAGGGACAGACAGGGACAGACACAGGGACAGAGGGACAGAGGGACAAAGGGACAGAGGGACAGGGGACAGAGGGACAGAGGGACAAAGGGACAGAGGGACGGATGGACAGACGGACAAAGGGACAGACGGACAGACGGACAGAGGGACAAAGGGACAGACGGACAGAGGGACAGAGGGACAGAGGGACAGAGGGACAGAGGGACAGAGGGACAGACGGACAGAGGGACAGAGGGACAGACGCACAGACGGACAGAGGGACAGAGGGACAGAGGGACAGACGGACAGACGCACAGAGGGACAGACGGACAGACGCACAGACTGACAGTCAGACAGACGGACAGACGGACAGACAGACAGACGCACAGACGGACAGACGGACGCGGCAGTGCCCACTGCGCCCTCCGCCCTCTCCCCCCTGGGGCTCCTCTCCCTCCTGCCCCCCCGTTCCCCTCCAGCGCCCCCAGATCCGGCTGCTTCCCCCCAGAACGCCGGCTGAGGGCGGGGCTGGGACCCCTGGAGCTGGGGTTTGGGGGTCCGGGGGGGGCTGGGGGAGCGCTCGGCCCCTCGCACTGTGAAATTCGGGGAGCAGATTTTGGGGTGCCACCACCCGCAGGGGACACCGAGGGGACACCGAAGGTGTCAGCGCTGACCAAGTGCCTGCCCCCGCGGGGACACCCCCAAGGGCTCCGCTCCCCGCTGTCCCCGAGGCCACCCTGCCACCGTTGCACTGTCCCCGCTGTCCCCACCCCGTTCCAAAGGGCTCCTCCCGCTCGGAAATGTCCCCTGTCCCCCTCGGGCCACCCCAGCGTGTCCCCTGTCCCCCTCGGGCCACCCCAGTGTGTCCCCGGGGAGGTGACATCGCTCCGCTGAGCTCAAAGGGCGTTTTGGGGTGGATTGGTCTCAGCTGGGTGAGCTGGAGAGTGACAATGGGATGGGAATGTCACCTGAGTGAGTGACATCAGCCTGGGAATGTCACACGAGTGACACTGGGACGGGGATGTCACCTGAGTGAGTGACACCAGGATGGGAATGTCACCTGAGTGAGTGACACCAGGATGGGAATGTCACCTGAGTGAGTGACACCAGCCTGGGAATGTCACCTGGGTGAGTGACATCAGCCTGGGAATGCCACACGAGTGACACTGGGACGGGGATGTCACCTGAGTGAGTGACACCAGGATGGGGATGTCACACGAGTGACACTGGGACGTAGATGTCACCTGAGTGAGTGACCCTGGCCTGGGAATGTCACCGAGCTCCTGGGGATGTCCCATGAGCAGCCACCGGCCTGAGAATGTCACCTCAGCTGCCACCGGCCTGGCGAGTGTCACCGAGCTCCCGGCGATGTCCTCTGAGTTTTGTCCTCTCCTCACCTGGAGCACCCTGCGGTTCCTGCAGTTCCTGCATTCCCCATGGTTCCTGCAGTTCTGCAATTCCTGCAGTTCTGCAATTCCTGCAGTTCCTGCAGTTCCTGGGTCCCAGGTGAGCCGGGCGCGCTCCCGGCCCGGCCGTGTCCTGTCCTGTCCTGTCCTGTCCTGTCCTGTCCTGTCCTGTCCTGTCCTGTCCTGTCCTGTCCTGTCCTCTCCTCTCCTCTCCTCTCCTCTCCTCTCCTCTCCTCTCCTCTCCTCTCCTCTCCTCTCCTCTCCTCTCCTCTCCTCTCCCACCCCTCCGGATTCCTCCCCAGTCCCTCCCCGAAGGCCGCACGGGATTTTTCCGCCACTCCTGGACGAGAGATTTGTGCATGGGAACGGCGCTGGGGCCGCAGCTCGACGTGTGAGCGCCCTGGGGACAGCCCCGTCCTGCTTCCAGGCGGGAATTCCCATCCCAGCGCCTCCGTCCCGCGTCCTTTCTGGCCTTGGAGACTCGACGGGGCGCCGAAGAAACGCTTCGGATGTTCCCAGAGACCGGAGCGGCATCCGCGGGATTCCCACCCGGATCCTTCCAAAGCTTCTGGAAGTTTCCCTCCCCGCTGCGCTCTGGGCGACGGAAAAGCTGGGGCTGGGGTTTGGACGATTCCTGCCTGCGCTGAAGATCCCTCGGGAGGAGCCGGCCCCGGCCGGAAGCTCTTGGAAGTGCTGAAAAATCCCAAATCCGAGCCCCAAACTTCTCCCATGGCTCAAATCCCAGGAAATTCGCCCCAAATTTACGACCTCACTCGTAGTGGGTTGGAAACCCCCGACTCCTGCCAGACCGAGCCTTGGGATGGATTTGGGATGGATTTGGGATGGATTTGGGATGGATTTGGGATGGATCCCATCAGTGGTCATCTTCAGGTTGTTCCCATTGGTCTGTTTTTTTTTTTTTTTTTTTTCCCTTGGGAAAAGCGACTCCAGGACAAACTGAGAGTGCCTGGAATGAAGGGACCAGATCCAAACCGAAATTCCTGGATGTCCCAACCCGGCCCAGCCTCTCCCGCTGGGAATTCTCCTCCTCAGGACAACGCTGCCTCGCTCTCAGGTTTCCATTGCCGTGGGATTCCAGCACCCGGAATCCCGAAAATCGGATTTCCAGGGCCGAGGGAAGGGCGACAAACCGAATCCAAAAAGGAGCCGGGGGCTGCCTCAAATCCCACCCCTGGCTGCGGGAAAGAAACAGAAATAAAATTTAAAAAAACACCAAAAAAACACCAAAAAAAACCCCAATTCCGGGAGGGAAACCAAAGCCAAAGCCAGAGCTCGTCTGGAGCTGTACAAACCCCGCTCCGTGATTCCGTGATTTCTTAGGAAGTAGAAGGATTTGGGGGGATGTGGGAGGGTCTGGGGGCAGCATGAGCCGGGGGGGGTGCACGGGGGAGGTTGGAATTTGTCCGTGTGTATCCTTGGGATGCCAATAAAGAGCGTCCTCGTCGCTGTCCCGCTCGCTTCTTCCCGCTCTTCCCCCGGGAAAAATCCTGGGAATCCAGGACGGGGGGTGGGGGGAAAAAAAAGCGCCCGGCGCCTTCCCGGTGGGAATTTTCTGCCTTTTTTTCCTCCTGCCTCATCCCGGTGTTTGAGCCTCGGGAATGGAGGGAATGGAGCAGGGAGAGGGGGTTTGGAGATGTTCCCGATGCCGGCGCCAGCCCCGGGTGGGATCGGCTCCCCCCGATCCCCCTGGAATCCCCTGGATCCCCCTGGATCCCCCTGGATCCCCCCTGGATACCCCCCGATCCCCCTGGATCCCCCCATCCCACCCCCGGGCCAAACCTGGCTCCCAGATGGAGCCGCATTCCCAAATAATGGGAAGCAGTCGGAGCAGAGCTGTGCTCCCCCACCCCCCAGGCCCAGCTGGATTTTCCAAAATATCCCGAGGGAAGCGCGTGCCGGGACCGGGACCCCCCTCCGCGACCCCCCAGAACCCTCGGAAATCCGGGAATGCCCCTCGGAAATCCGGGAATGCCCCTCGGAAATCCGGGAATGCCCCCCCGGGAGCCGCCCCCGCCGGCAGCAGGCGCTGGGAGCGGATTTGATCCCAATTCCCTCCTCTGGAGCCGGCGCTGAGCCGTAAATCCCCTCCGGAGAGGGGTTCCCGCCCCTCGCGACCCCTTTCCCTGTTCCCGGCCCCTTCCCGGGGCTGGGATCGGACCGGGGGTCCCGGGGGTCCCGGGGGTCCCCCGCCCGACCCCAGCGAGGATTCCCGAGGCTGCTCCGGGACGGAGGGAAAACCCAAAGAGCTCGAATCCCCACGAGGGAGGGATTTGGGATCAGCAGGGATTTGGGATCAGGAGGGATTTGGGATCCGGAGGGATTTGGGATCCGGAGAGATTTGGGATCAGGAGGGATTTGGGATCCAGAGGGATTTGGGATCTGCAGGGATTTGGGATCTGGAGGGATTTGGGATCCGGAGGGATTTGGGATCTGCAGGGATTTGGGATCTGCAGGGATTTGGGATCAGGAGGGATTTGGGATCAGGAGGGATTTGGGATCTGCAGGGATTTGGGATCTCGGGGAGTGATGAGGGAGGGGGATTTGGGGAGGTCTCAGCTCTGATCCCCTTTGTTGGGATGGGAACCGGAATGGGAACTGGGAATGGGAACTGGGAATGGGAACCGGGAAAGGGAACCAGGAATGGGAACTGGGAATGGCTTCCCTCCTCCTGCTCCTTCCAGAACTTTCCACACTCCTGGGAGAATTCGGGATCCCGTTCCACCCCTTGCCAATCCCATTCCCATTCCAGTTCCCATTCCTTTTCCATTCCCAGGGAATCCCAGGGATGGTTAAATCCAGGTGGATTCCAGCTGAGCCCTTTCCCGGATGGAGACACCCCCCAAAAGAGTTGGATTTTCCCAGGAAAAAATTCCCCTCATCCTTTTCCTCCCACACCTCCCACGCTCGTTGAAAGCCAATTAAATTCTGGATGCACCTGGCAGGGATGGAGGGAGGGATGTGGGAATTCCGAGAGGGATGTGGGAATTCCGGGAGGGATGTGGAATTCCGGGAGGGATGTGGGAATTCCAGGAGGGATGTGGGAATTCTGAGAGGGATGTGGGAATTCCGGGAGGGATGTGGAATTCCGGGAGGGATGTGGAAATTCCAGGAGGGATGTGGGAATTCCGGGAGGGATGTGGAATTCCGGGAGGGATGTGGGAATTCCGGGAGGGATGTGGGAATTCCAGGAGGGATGTGGGAATTCCAGGAGGGATGTGGAATTCCAGGAGGGATGTGGGAATTCCGGGAGGGATGTGGGAATTCCAGGGAGGGATGCGGGGTTGGGATCAGGAGCCGTTATCCTTTGGATGGTGCCGGAGCCCCCAATTCCCTGGAATGGGATCTGCACATGGATGGTGGGAGCCCGGCTGGATTCGTGTGGGGATCAGGGCTCAGGACGAGATTCTGTGGGAATTCTGAGGCTGGAAGGAGCTGGGATTTGTGCCGGAAGGAAGGAAAAAATCCCGGAGCTTTTGGGCAGGAAAAATATCCCAGCTGAGGATGAGGGCAAAAATCCCTGCTGGGTTTTAGTGCTCCATAAATCCCGCCCAGCCCGGGATCATCCCGGGAAATCATCACCTCTTCCCAAACAAAGCCCAGCACCGGCACCAGGGGAAACCTTATCCCGATTCCCGGTCCCCGGGAGGAGCTTTTGGGGAATATTCCCAGACCTGGAGCTCCCAGCAGCTGACACTTCCCTGCTCTCTGTCAGCTGCGGGCTCTCGGGTTCCCAGGGAAAGGAAGAGACCGAAGGAATTAAAGCTCTCCTAAGAAAGTCTGGGATGAAATGGAAACCCGGCATCCTGTTCAGCAAAAAAATTAAAAAAAATCATATAAAATAAAAAAATCCGGGAGAGGAGGAAAGGCCGGAGCTGGAGCAGCTTCCAAACCCCCCCCGTGCTCCAAAGGCCTCGGATTCCTGAGGAGAGGGAAATTTGGGATAAACGGGATCCTGGTGCTTTGGGATGCGCCCCTTTCCCCCATTCCCGGCTCGGAGCCCCCTGGGACGGAGCCTGTCCCCATTTCCCTGGAATTCCGCTGCCTCAGGGAGGGAATTTTGCCCTTTCCCTGCTCCCGGGCTTGGGGGGAGGCGATAATTGGCTGTGGATTGATTGGAGCCATTTCCTGGAAACGCCTCGGGAATAAATTCTCCGGGATCGATGGATGGATGCCCCGAGCAGTGCCCGGGAATTCTGCTGCCCTCAGCAGCACCTGGAGCCCCCTCTTAATTAATCCCCGGTTCCTGCTAATTAATCCTGCCCGGAGCGAGCATCCACGGGGATTCATCCCGAGTTTCAGAGGGGATTCGGGATTCTCCCATCCTGCGCTATCCCACCATCTCCGACCCGGAGGAGGGGAGGATCCTCCTGGAGGAGGTTCCGGGAGCGCTCTGCTCCCTCCATCTGCGCTCCCCCGCTTCCCTGCGGGCAGAATTCCCGGCCCGGGGGCGGCGGGAGCGCCGTGGATGGGAAAGGCAGCTGGACACGGCCCCCCCGCGCCGCTGGAGGTCCGGGAAGGGGCAGGAGCAGGAGGAGGAGCAGGAGGAGCAGATCCCTGCGCCAGGACATGGAAACCACAGCCAGCCCCGGAATCTGGGAAAGAGCTCAGCTCCGTCCCTGATCCAGCCCCGATCCAGCCCCGATCCAGCCCAGTTCTATCCCAGTTCCATCCCAGTTCTATCCCAGTTCCATCCCAGTTCTATCCCAGTTCTATCCCAGTTCCATCCCAGTTCCATCCCAGTTCTATCCCAGTTCCATCCCGGTTCCATCCCGGTTCCATCCCAGTTCCGTCCCTGATCCAGCCCTGATCCAGCCCCCGTCCATCCCAGTTCTATCCCTGATCCAGCCCAGTTCCATTCCTGGTCCATCCCATCCCAAAAATATCCCAGAAGCATCCCCCAAAACATCCCAAAAACATCCAAAGACACCCCCCCAAAAAAATCCCAAAAATGTCCCAGAAACATCCCAGAAACGTCTACCCAAAACCATCCCCAAACCATCCCAAAACATCCCAAAAAACATCCCAAAACATCCCAAAACATCCCCAAAACATCCCAAAAAACATCCCAAAACATCCCCAAATATCCCCAAAACATCCCCAAATATCCCCAAAACATCCCAAAACATCCCAAAAAACATCCCAAAAAATATCCTAAAACATCCCCAAACATCCCAAAATATCCCAAATCCATCCCAAAATACCCCAAAACATCCCAAAACATCCCAAAACATCCCAAAAAATATCCTAAAACATCCCCAAACATCCCAAAACATCCCAAAACATCCCAAAACATGCCAAAAACATCCCAAAAAATATCCTAAAACGTCCCCAATCATCCCAAAATATCCCAAAACATGCCAAAAACCATCCCAAAACCCTCCCCAAAGCTCCCAGCCCAGCTCCGGGCCGATCCAGCCCTCCCCGAAGTCACCCCCGGGTTAATTAGCGGAGCCGTGTTAATTAGCGGGGCTCGGCCTGTGCCGGGGTGTCCCGGGATCGCATCCAAGGCTCCGGGGCTGGGATAAACGCCCGGCTCCCCTGGGATTTTTCTGCGGATCCGACCTCGGACGCCCCCGAGTTCAACCCCGGGCTGGGAGCCGAAAAACATCCGGGATTGTTCCAGGGTTATCCCTAAAAATATCCCAAATTATTCCCTGGTTATTCCTAAAATTACCCCCGGATTATTCCCTGGTTATTCACTGGTTATCCCTTGGTTATTCCCTGGTTATTCCTAAAAATATCCCGTATTATCCTATGGTTATTCCTAAAAAATATCCCAGATTATTCCCTGGGTATTCCTAAAAAATCCCCCCTGAAAGGATCCAAATCCCCTCTGGAAGTGCCCAGATCCCCCCTGGAAGTGCCCAAATCCCCCCTGGAAGTGCCCAAATCCCCCCTGGAAGTGCCCAGGTCCCCCCTGGAAGTGCCCAGATCCCCTCCAGCCCCACCTGGGGACACCTTTGGGGTCCCGTGGTGGCCGGGAGCGGATCCCGGCTGCTGAAAACCTCGGGAATTTGCCCCGGGAACGCTCCGGGAGCGGCTGAAAGCTGCGACTGTGGGGCCGGGACACCCTGAGTCACATCCCAGCCCTGAAAGGTCCCTTTGTCCCTCGGGAATGCCGAGATCCCCGGGAAGGAGCCCCGGAGCGGCCGGGGGGGCTCGGGCATCCCAAATTCCTTCTGGAGCCACTCCTGGGAGCCCAGGGTCCAGAATATCCCGGATTTGGGGGTGCCAGCACAGAGTTTGGGGGGTTCAGATGGGATTTTGGGTGTTCCAGCTGGGATTTTGGGTGTTCCAGCTGGGATTTTGGGAGTCTCAGATGGAATTTTGAGTATTCCAGATGGGATTTCGGGAGCTCCAGCTGGGATTTTGGGAGTTTCAGATGGAATTTTGGGAGTTCCAGCTGGGATTTTGGGAGTTCCAGCTGGGATTTCGGGGTTCCAGCTGGGATTTTGGGAGTTCCAGCTGGGATTTCGGGGTTCCAGCACCCCATTCCCACCCTGGATTTGGGATCTGATCTCTCCGAAGGAAGCCGCCCCTGCCCCAAGCCCAGCCCGGGATCCATCCAGTCGTTTTTGGGATGAATTCCTGCGGAAAATTCCCACTTTGGGATCTTTTTCCGCCTCCTTTTCTCTCCCACCCAGCTCCGGCATCGGCTCGGGCTCGGGTTTCACCCTTCGCACATTTCCAGGATTTTGGAGCCGCTGTTCCCAGCGGGGGGAGCTCGGGAAGCTCGGCCTAACCAGAAACACATGGACACAGCCCTGGGAATGCCAGAAAATCATGGATATAGCCCTGGGAATGCCAGAAAATCATGGATACAGCCCTGGGAATGCCAGAAAATCATGGATATAGCCCTGGGAATGCCAGAAAATCATGGATACAGCCCTGGGAATGCCAGAAAATCATGGATATAGCCCTGGGAATGCCAGAAAATCATGGATACAGCCCTGGGAATCACAGAAAATCATGGACACAGCCCTGGGAATGCCAGAAAATCATGGACACAGCCCTGGGAATCACAGAAAATCATGGATACAGCCCTGGGAATGCCAGAAAATCATGGACACAGCCCTGGGAATGCCGGAAAATCATGGATACAGCCCTGGGAATGCCAGAAAATCATGGACACAGCCCTGGGAACACAAATGGGATTCCATGGAATTGGAGCTGAGAGGGGTGGGGAGGATTGGCGCTGGAAAAACTGGGAGAAGGGAGAGGTGCCAGGCTGGAAAAGGGAATTTGGGAGCTTGGGACAGAGGGAAAGGGATGGGGAGAGTTCTCCCTGCTGGAGGGGGAGAAATCCATTGAAATTCCCTCTGAAAGCGAGAGGAATCCATTGAAATTCCCACTGAACCCCCAAAAAACCTGGACATCCCTTTTCTTCTTTTTTTTTTTTTGGACTTCTGAGCATTCCAAGAAAAGCCAGGATGAGGGAGTTTGGAAGCTGGGGTTGCGTCGGATACAGGACAGAGTGAATCCCAATAAAAATCCCGAGTGAATCCCAATAAAAATCCCGAGTGAATCCCAATAAAAATCCCAAGTGAATCCCAATAAAAATCCCGAGTGATTCCCAATAAAAATCCCGAGTGAATCCCAATAAAAATCCCGAGTGAATCCCAATAAAAATCCCGTTCCCGCTGAAAATCGGGAGCGGGTTCCCGGGATCACGGAGCTCCAGGCGGATCCAGCTGATTTCCAGCTGCCGCCCCTTCCCCGCTGAATCCCAGATCCTGGCAATTCCGGAGCTCCGGGCCCTTTCCCACCCCGCAAATCCTGGGATTTGCAGCCGGCGGCTGCTCGCAGCTGGGGCCGGACCCGGGAGTGGGAAAATTCCCGCTGGGATTCGCAAACTCCCTCAGCCCCGGCCCCCCAGGGAGTGGGAAAAATGAGGGAAAATTCCCCCAAATCCGTAAAATCCGCGGGGGAGGACGGACGTCTCCAAAGCAATGCGGAAATTCCCGCTGGAATTCGGAAATTCCCTCAGCCCCGGCCCCACGGAGAGTGGGAAAAATGAGGAAAAATGAGGAAAAAAATGAGGAAAAATGGGGGGAAATGAGGAAAAATTCATCAAATTAATCTCCAAAGCGATGACGTCACCAGCCTGGAAAAGCTTGGCCTCTCCCACATCCCATCCCGGGATTAATTGGATTAATTGGATGAATTTGATTAATCAGATTAATTAGATTTATTAGATTTATTGCCCGGGTTAATCACGGCTGAGTCAGCGCTGGGACACCGATATCCCATTTTTTCACCTGGAAAAATCATCCCTGGCTTCATCCCAGCACAACCGGGGCTGGAAGAATCTTTATTTTCCAGCCAGGAAAATTCTGTTGTTTTTTTTTTTCCACGGAATTGGGGTTTTCCGCTGCTCCCCCCCCAGGGGTCCCCGATATTTTGATGTTTTTTCCTCCCCCCCCTAAAAAAATCCCGGAGCTTTTCCCTGAATTCCCAGCTCGGGGAGCTGCCAGGCCGGGGCCAGATGTTTTCCATAAATAACCCAACGAGGAGCGCACGGGAACAGGGAAAGCAAATCCAATTAGGCCGGGGAGAAATTCTCTGGAAAGGGGCTGAGCTTTAATCAGCTCCGTATCAAAATAACAGATTTTATCCCAAATTCCGCCTTTTTTTTTCTCTTTTTCCAGGCGAAACCCGGCTGGGAGCCCGTTCCCATCCCTCCCTCCCTAAATCTCGCTCCAATCCCCTCATCCCAAAGCTTTAGGAAAAAAAACAAAACGGGAAAAATCTGAGCCAAAAAATTAAAAAAAGAATAAAATCAATTCAGGGATAAAAGTTTTCTGCCGACAGGAGGGGAAAAGCTCCGGAGCTGGGATAAAAACGGATTTTTGTCCCGCTGCTGGCTGGGATTTTGGCTGGGGATCGGGATTTGCCCCGTGGGTTTCACTCCAAATTCGTTGCTTTAATTCGCTCCAACCCCAGAGGCCACAGCGGGAGGAGCCGCTGGGAACTTCCCAAAATCCCCCCCGGAATTTCGGCCCCCAGCGCCCCAAATCCAGCAGCTGAGGAGGAGCAAACCCGGGGGTCATCGGAACGGAGCCGGCTCCGCCTTGGAATGGGACGAAAAATTTAAAACAAAAATGAAAAATGGACGGAGAATTCCCCCTGGAGCTCCGGAGAGAGGCCGGGAGCCGTCCTGGAGCCGCAGCCCGGCTCCGTCCCCGCTCCCGAGGCTCCGCGTGGGTTTGGCATCAGGAGGGAGCGGGACAAACGCGGGAGCAGGAGCTGGAACACGGAGAGATCCCGGGAAGCGTCGGGGGGACGGAGGTCACAGCCGGGGTCACCGTGCAGGGATTGGGATGCACCAAAAATCGCCAAAAAGCACCAAAAAGCACCAAAAAACCACCAAAAATCACCAAAAACACCCGAGATTGTCCAGCCTGGCTCCTCCCTGTCCTTTGGGATTTCCTTTCCTTTCCTTTCCTTTCCTTTCCTTTCCTTTCCTTTCCTTTCCTTTCCTTTCCTTTCCTTTCCTTTCCTTTCCTTTCCTTTCCCTTTCCCTTTCCCTTTCCCTTTCCCTTTCCCTTTCCTTTCCCTTTCCCTTTCCCTTTCCCTTTCCCTTTCCCTTTCCCTTTCCCTTTCCCTTTCCCTTTCCCTTTCCCTTTCCCTTTCCCTTTCCCTTTCCCTTTCCCTTCCCTTCCCTTCCCTTCCCTTCCCTTCCCTTCCCTTCCCTTTCCCCCCAGACCCCACCCTGGGGTGCCGGGAGAAGCTTTGGGATGGAATTCCCGGGGTTTTTCCTCTCCCGGGACAATCCACACCTGGGCCGGCAGAGCTTTGCCCCGTGCCACGGCGGGGAGGGAAAAACAATCCCAGAACCTGCTGGAAAACCGGGAACGGCGGGGATTTGTGGAGCGGGAGGGAAGGGCCGGGCTTTGGGATCCGGCTCCGATGGGGAAAACCGGGATAATCCGGGGATCGAACCCATGGCCCCAAATCCCCCGAATTCCCCCAAATTCCCCCCAAATTCCCCCCAAATCCCCCCAAATTCCCCCCAAATTCCCCCAAATTCCCCCCAAATCCCCCCAGTCCCAGAACCCCTGGCCCAGCTCAGGGATTTTTTTGTGTGTTGTTTTGTTTTGTGTGTGTTTTTTGTGTATTTATTTTCCCGGGAATTCGATCCCCGGCGCGGAAGCGGCTCCGGCCCGGGCGGGCTGAGCTCGGCCAGCGCCGGCCGCCCCCGCCTTGGAGCATTCCCAGATTTCTGCTGGAGAGCCGGGACCCTCTGGAATTCCTGCCCTCCGGCCCCCGGCCCCGCTCCTCCTGCCAAAATCCACAGCTTGAACCGCGAAGGCGGAATTTTGGGATCGCGAGGTCGCTGCCCGAGGGTTTGTCCAGCCCCGGACTCTTCCCTCCCCAAGGGCCCAGAATTCCCGAAGTTTTCCCGGATTTTTTGAATTCCCGGCGGTTCCTGTGCCAGGAGATTCCCCCAGGAGTCCGGGATGTGACCCTGGAAATGTCCCCAGCCCTGAACCCTTTTTATCCCGGACTTCTCACCCCGGGATCGCTGATCCCAGCGGGAATGACCCCGGGATGAGCTCGGGATCTCCAGGGAACCTCCCTCTCCTCCAGGAAAAAAAATGGGAATTTTTTCCCCAGGAGATTTTCGGGGTTTGGATCAGCGGCCAGCCCCGGGGTAAATTAAATTTTTATTTGGGAAAAAAGCTCGGCGTTTTACGCTCAGAGCTGGGGCAGGGCTGATCCCAGCACAAACAAATCCCGGGATTTGGCCTGGCACGGAGAGGAGGCCCCGGTTGCCTCTCGGGTTGTTTTTAGGGAATTCTATTCCCTCAGACAGGGTGGGAAGGGAAACTGGAGCTCCTCATCCTCAGCGTTCCCAGCCCGGATCCAGCTGGGATCTCTCCAAACCTCCCGAGTTCTCCCCTCCCTCTGCCTGCCCCCAGAAAAATCCCAGAGGGAAAAAAACGAAGGGAAAAATCCCAGAGGGAAAAATCCCAGAGGGAAAAAAACAAAGGGAAAAAACCCAAAGGAAAAAAATCCCAAAGGAAAAATCCCAGAGGGAAAAATCCCAAAGGGAAAAAAACAAAGGGAAAAAAACCCAAAGGAGAAAAATCCCAAAGGAAAAAACCCAAGGGAAAAATCCCAAAGGGAAAAAAACCAAGGGGAAAAAAAACAAAGGGAAAAATCCCAAAGGGGGAAAAAAACCCGAAGGGAAAAAAATAAAGGCTCTGGGGGCGGAAAAAAATCATCGCTCTTAATCAAGCTCTGGATTAATTAATGACCTCCTGGCCCCGGCTGGAGGGATTGAGGGATGAGGTTCCCATTCCCGCCGGGTTTCCTTTAAATCCCTGGATTTAAACCCCGGCACCTCCCGGGTTTTGGGGATTGTTTGGGGATTGTCTGGGGATTGTTTGGGGATTGTTTGGGAGCTTTTCCGGCTCTGTGGGAGTGGGGAGGGATTTGGGGATATCGGGATGCGCCCCCTCCTCCTGCAGGGACCATCCCAAAAAATCCACCGGGGGATGGGGGAGATTCCCAGAGAATCCCGCCAGGAAAAACCGCGGCGCCGGTCACCCAAACCTCTCCCGGCCCCGAGAAATTCCCAAAACCTCTCCCGGCCCCGAGAAATTCCCAAAACCTCTCCCGGCCCCGAGAAATTCCCAAAACCTCTCCCGGCCCCGAGAAATTCCCGGTTCCCGGCCGGTTCTGCCTCTCCCACCTGCTCCCATCCCCAATCCTGTGACACCCCGTGAGGAAATCCCAGAAATGGGAGCCGGGAACTGGGAGCAGCTTTGGGATTCTCCAGAGCCTCCCCGGCCCCTTTTCCCTCCTTTCCCGGAGCGCATCCCGAGGTTTTCCCAGCGCTGGGTCCCACTAGAGGGCAACAGAAAACCGGGAAAGGAGGAGAAAATGGGAAAGGAGAAAAGCGGGAACGGAGCAGAAAAGCGGGAAAGGAGCAGAAAAGTGGGAAAGCAGCGGAAAACCGGGAAAGGAGCAGAAAATTGGGAAAGGAGCGGAAAATTGGGAAAGGACCTGGCAGCTCCACCGGGCTCCCCGAGGTTCGGCTTCCACGGCAGTGGCTCCCCAAAATCCCCTCGGGTGCTCCCCTGGATCCCGGGACGCTTCCCGAGGGTGGGAATCAGCCCCGGGGGCTCCCCAGGCCTCCACTCCCCCAAATCCCGCCTGGGATGGTGGGAATTGTCCCGGCAGGGCGGGAATGGGATCAACCTGGAGATCCCTCCTGCCCCAAACCGCTCCAGGAGTCCCTGAAATCCGGGCAGGAATCCCTGGGGGAAAAGAGGGATCCCAAAACCCAGGGGATCCCAAAACATCGGGGACCCCAAAAACCCAGGGGATCCTGAAAACCCAGGAGGTCCCAAAAATCCAGGGGATTTCCTCCAGCCCCTTGTTCCTGCAGCTTCCAGGCTCTTCCTGGGGGAATTTTCTGGAACTGAGCAGCCCTGGGTGCCAGGGAGGGATTTTGGAGGGATTTTGGAGGGACCCATCCCATTTTTTACTCCCATTGGCACCAGAACCGGGATCTCCTTTGGGATTGAGGACTCTGAGAACGGTGGATGGGAAAGGCCGGGAAGGACCCCGAAGTGATCAAATCCAACATTTCCCCAAGGAATCCCCAAGGAACCCTCAAGGAATCCCCAAGGAATCCCCAGGGAATCCCCCAGGAATTCCCAAGGAATCCATTCCCACCCCGAGGTGCCACATCCCCTGTCCCCGCCGTGTCCCCAAGTGCCACCAGGCCAGGGGACCCCGGGAAGTTTCTCAGGGAATAAAATCCCACCCAAGGTCGGATTTCCAGCAGGATTCGGCTTTCCAAGAATTCCAGGAGGAGCCGAGCCGTTGCCGGGCCTTCCTCCCCTTCCCCAAAATCCCTGTCCCGAGAGGCCCCGGCATCCCGGCATCCCGGCATCCCGGCGGGAATCTGGCGCCGTTGTGCCGGGCGGATGGACCCCGGGCAGCGAATCCGGCACCACAGCGGGATCTTCTCCCGGGAATTTGGGGAATTTGCTCTGTGGATTTTTTTGGTCAGGGGATGAGGGCAGGGTGCGGAGAGGGGGTTTCTCCTCAGGGTGGGAAAATCCCAGGTTTGATCCAGTGGGAAGTGAATTCCTGGTGTTCCAAAGCGAATTCCCGGTGTTCCAGCTCCTCCCGAAAAGCGGGAGAAGGCGAGCGGCGGCTCCCAGGATGAACCCGGCGCAGATCCCGAACCGGTGCCTCCGGCTCCTTCCCGAGGGATCCGAGAGCACCAAAGGAATTTGTCTTTCCCCGGAGGGAGCGGCTGAGGCCGAGCTGATCCCGGGCCAGAACCGACCCCGAGCACTCTAGAACCGCGGTTCTAGGTCACTCTAGAACCATCTAGAACAGCGGTTCTGGGTCACTCTAGAACAGTCTAGAACCGCGGTTCTAGAGCGCTCTAGAACCAAGGTTCTAGACCGTTCCAGAGCGACATAGAACCGCGGTTCTGGAGTGCTCTGGTACCCGCCCAGAACCGGACCTGGTCCAAGCTGGTCCCAGGGCAGAGCCAATCCCAACCAGAGCAGGGATGGAGCAGGGATTGGAGCAGGAATGGAGCAGGGATTGGAGCAGGGAATGGAGCAGGGATTGGAGCGGGGAATGGAGCAGGGATGGAGCTGGGAATGGAGCAGGGAATGGAGCAGGGATTGGAGCAGGGAATGGAGCAGGGAATGGAGCAGGGAATGGAGCAGGAATGGAGCAGGGATGGAGCAGGGATTGGAGTAGGGAATGGAGCAGGAATGGAGCAGGGATGGAGCAGGGATTGGAGTAGGGAATGGAGCAGGGAATGGAGCAGGGAATGGAGCGGGGATTAGAGCAGGAATGGAGCAGGGATTGGAGCAGGGAATGGAGCAGGGATTGGAGCGGGGATTGGAGCAGGGATTGAGCAGGGATGGAGCAGGGATGGAGCTGGGAATGGAGCAGGGATGGAGCAGGGATGGAGCAGGGATTGGAGCAGGGATGGAGCAGGGATGGAGCAGAGATGGAGCTGGGAATGGATCAGAGATGGAGCAGGGAATGGAGCAGGGATGGAGCAAGGATTGGAGCAGGGAATGGAGCGAGCGGCTGCAGCGGAGTTTCCCTGAGTCTCCGGCGGGCGGAGGAGCGCAGGGGCTGCGGGGGGCGGGCAGGGGGACAGGGGTGGGGACAGCGGAGGGGACAGGGGAGGGGACAGCGGAGGGGACACGGGCACGGCAGCGGCCGCAGGTGAAGCCGCCGCGGGGCGGCAGCTGCCGGGGCCACCATGGGCCGGGGGGGGCCGCGGGGAACGGCTGGGCAGGGGGAGCCCCCCTTCGCCTCGCTGACGCTGGAGGAGAAGGGAGGGAAAGAAGGAAAAAGGAGGAAAATCCCAGCGAAACCCTCCCCGAGCACGGAGCCGCGGAGAAGGCGGCGGCGCCGGCTGGAAAATGCATCTTCCTCCGAGCTGCGTCCTCCTCCTCCTCCTCCAGGGTAACATCGCGCTGCCGGTGAGCGCCGGGAGGGCAGGGGGGCACCGGGGGGCACCGGGGGGCACCGGGGGGCACCGGGGGAACCGGGGATCTGGCACCGGGTGTGCGGGGAGCGGGCAGCGGTTCCCGAATCCATCCCCGCATCCCCGCCCGCCCCCGGGGGAAAGAGAGGGAAAAAAAATTTTCCCCAAAGCGCCTCCCAAAAGTTGTGTTATTTCTCCGCGGGGAGGAGGCTCCGGGCACAGCCGGCTCCGGGCGCCGCTCCCCGGGGCTCCCCGGCCGGGGAAAGCGCCCCCGAGCACCCCGGGGTGCCCCCCAGCACCCCTGGATGGGCCGGGTCGGGGGTTCCGGGAGAGGAGTTGGCAGAGGCAGAGCCCCGGTGGCACCTCGGCGTCCCCTCCGGTCCCCTCCTGTCCCCGGGTGTCCCCGGGCCCTGGCGGGGTTGCAGGGCCCGAGCCCGGGGCAGGGGGCAGCGGGGGGGGTTCAGGGTGGGCACCGGAGCTCCACGGCTCACCCCCATTCCTGGAGAATCCGGGAGCGAGGAGAGCTGGAAAAGCGGCTGCCAGAGGGGGAACACGGAGCGGGATAAAGGGGAGTAGGGAGCAGGATAAGGGGGAAACATAAAACAAATAAAGGGGAAACATAAAACAAATAAAGGGGAAACATAAAACAAATAAAGGGGAAATATAAAACAAATAAAGGGGAAATATAAAACAAATAAAGGAGAAACACAGAGCAGGATAAAGGGGAATGGAGAGCAGGATAAGGGGGAAATATAAAATGGGATAAAAGGGAAATATAAAACAAATAAAGGGTAAACACAGAACGGGATAAAGGGGAAACATGAAACAGGATAAAGGAGAAATATTAAACAGAATAAAAGGGAAATATAAAACAAATAAAGGGGAAATACAGAACGGGATAAAAGGGAATAGAGAGCAGGATAAGGGGGAAATATTAAATGGGATAAAGGGGAAATATAAAACAAATAAAGGGTAAACACAGAACGGGATAAAGGGGAAACACGAAACAGGATAAAGGGGAAAATTAAAATAAATAAAGGGGAAATAGGAAACAAACAAAGGGGAAATCGGGGAGGTGACCCCGGGAAGGGGCTGGGGGGGCTCAGGGACACCCCCAGCCCTCAGCTGCTCCGTCCCCTGCCCAGGCCTTCTGCGCTCCAGAGGAACCCGGCGCCGGCGCGGATCCGGGCCAGCCGCTGGCCCCGGAGCCCCTCCGGAGCCCGAGCCCGGCCCCGCCGCACGCCCGGAGCCCCCCGGGACCGGGCAGCGCCTCCCGGGAGCCCCGCGGAGCCCCGGGGGACCGGAGCGGGCGCGACCTCGGCCCCGGGACGCTGCGGGACCCCGGAACGGCCTCGGGCGGGCGGCGGAAGCTTTTGGGCTGGGGAGATTTCTACTCCAACATCAAGACGGTGAAGCTGAACCTGCTGATCACGGGCAAGGTGGTGGATCACGGCAACGGCAGCGTCAGCGTCTTCTTCCAGCACAACTCCACCGGCCGCGGCAACGTCTCCGTGAGCCTGGTGCCGCCGAGCAAGGCCGTGGAGTTCGACCTGGAGCGGCAAATCTTCATCGAGGCCAAGGAGTCCAAGGTGTTCAACTGCCGCGTGGAGTCGGAGCAGGTGGCCCGGGCCAGCAAGACGTCGCTGTGCGCCTTCGACCCGGGCCAGACGTGCCGGCAGGAGCAGACGCGGAGCCGCGCGGCCTGGCGCTGCTCGCCGCCCTTCCGCGCCGTCTGCGTCTACGTCACCTTCGACAGCAGCGATTACCGCCTGGTGCAGAAGGTGTGCCCCGACTACGGCGCCCGCCGGCGCCCGGCGTGAGCCCCCGACGCAGCGCAGCGCCCGCGGTGCCGGGGTGCCCATCCTGGGGTGCAAATCCCGGGGTGTAAATCCTGGCACTGCGATTCCCAGAGTGCAAATCCTGGGGTGAGATCCCCGGGGTGTCAATCCTGGGGTGCGATTCTTGGGGTGAGATTCCCGGGGTGAAAATCCTGGGGTGAGATCCCCGGGGTGTCAATCCTGGGGTGCGATTCTTGGGGTGAGATCCCCGGGGTGCCCATCCTGGGGTGCAAATCCCGGGGTGTGATTCTCGGAATGCAAATCCTGGGGTGCCAATCCCGGAGTGCCAAACCCGGGGTGAGATTCCCGAGGTGCAAATCCTGGGGTGAGATTCCCGGGGTGTAAATCCTGGCACTGCAATTCCCAGGGTGCAGATCCTGGGGTGAGATTCCCGGAATGTCAATCCTGGGGTGCGAATCCTGGCTCTGCAATTCCCGGCACTGCGATTCCCGGGGTGAGATTCCCAGGGTGCGATTCCCGGGGTGCGAACCCTGGCGCTGAGATTCCCTGGGGGTCACAGCTCTTGGGGCTGTGATTCCCAGGGCTGCAAGTCCCAGAGTCACAATTCCCAGGACTGAAATTCCCTCGGTTGCAATTCTCTGGGCTGCAATTCCCGGGGTTGCAATTCCCTGAGCTGTAATTCTCAGGGTCACAATTCCCAGGCCTGCAATTCCCAGGGTCACAATTCCCAGGCCTGCAATTCCCGTGGTCACAATTCCCGAGGCCCTGCAGGTGCCGGGGCCGGGTGGGAGGGCTGGGGGTGGCTTCAGAGCAGGGGATGCTCCCTGGAGGGCGCAGGAGTGGAAGGAAGAGGAGAAATTCCCGTTTTTCCCCATGGGAAGAGGGGCAGCGGCTGGGAGGCTGCAGGGACCGAGGAGCGAGGGCTGGAATTGGGATGTGGGAACGGGACACGGAGCCACGGTGGGGAATCGAGTTCCTGAGTGCAATAATGGACTTGTCTGGGCTGGGGTTGGAGATTCCCGGGGAAAATGGAGCTCCGGAGGGAAGCTGGCAGCACCTGGAGACGGGAAGAGCTCGGGAAAGGGGGAAAAGGCACCGGTGGTGCCGCGCTGCCAGGACCTGCCAGGGACCCAGACCCCCTTTCCCGTATTCCCAACTCCCTCCCTTTCCCCAGGAATCCAAACCTCAGGCTCCCGTTTTTGTGGCATTCCCAATTCCCAATTCCCAATTCCCTTCCCAGGAATCCAGACTCCAGTCTCTCTCCTGTCTGGGCATTCCCAGCTCCTGGATATTCCCAATCTCCTTCCCTTCCCGAATATCCAGACTTCAGGCTCCCATTTTTGGGCATTCCCAACCTCCTCCCCTTCCCAGACATCCAAACTTCCGTCTCCCACTTCCACTGGCACATTCCCTCCTCCAGAAAAGACCAAAAAAAGCCACTTCCCTTCCCTTTTCCCCCCAAACTCCCTGAATCCAGAGCACTTGACTCCAAAAATTCCTTCCCACCCTCACAGGACAGGTCCCGCCCCCGGAGCAGGGTTTGTACTTCCCCAAATTTATTTATTCCCAAAAGAAATCCCGAAAGAACCTGGGAGAGCTTTGCCGGCTGCTGGCGGAGCTCCAGGATGAGCTCCCACATCCAGCCGGGAGCTGCTTCCCAAAAAATCCACGGAGCCTCCGCAACACACGAGGAGACTTTTCCTCACGGAGCTTCGAAAGTTTGGGGAAAAGCTCTGGGAAAATCCGCGTTTCCGGGGGGGAAAAACAGAGAACGGGAGCGATGTTTGGACTGGGGAGGGGAGGGAAACGTGGGGAACTTAAAATATTCCCGGAGGATTCGGGTTTGCCGGAGGATGGAGACGCGAAGAGCGGTAAAATCCCCTTGGGGCCAAACACACACACACAAATAAAAAATAAAGAATAAAATTAATAATTTAAAAAAAAAAAAAAAATCCGGCACGGAAGTTGGCGAAATGGGGAGAATTGTGGAGAAATGTGGAGGAATTGCAGGGAATGGCCGGCGGGAGAAGCGCCGGGAGCGGGAGGAGGCTCCGAGGGATGCGGAGCCGCGGTTTCTAAGGAGACCAGGACGGGCCATTATTCCAGCCGGGAGAGCGGAATTCCTGCTCCGGGAGCCGCGGGGAGCGAGGGAGGAGCCGCAGGAGCAACAACGCCCCGGGAGAAATCCCGGAATCCAAACGCGCCCCCGGGAGCTGCGGGGAGGATTATCCCTGGAATTCCCGGGGATGCGGGTGGTCACTGGGTTCGAGCCAGGGATTATCCCGGTTTTCCCCGTCGGAGCCGGATCCCAAAGCCCGGCCACATTCCTCTGGGTGCCAGAATCCAACCTGGAATCTTCCCATTCTCATTCCCATTCCCAATTCCCATTCCCATAATTCCCATTCCCATTCCCAATTCCCATTCCCATAATTCCCATTCCCATTCCCAATTCCCATTCCCATAATTCCCATTCCCATTCCCAATTCCCATTCCCATTCCCATCATTCCCATTCCCATTCCCATTCCCATTCCCATTCCCATCATTCCCATTCCCATTCCCATTCCCATTCCCATTCCCATTCCCATTCCCATAATTCCCATTCTCATAATTCCCATTTCCAATTCCCATTCCCATCATTCCCATTCCCAATTCCCATTTCCATTCCCATAATTCCCATTCCCAATTCCATAGTTCCCATTTCCAATTCCCATTCCCATCATTCCCATTCCCAATTCCCATTCCTATTCCCACTCCCATAATTCCCATTCCCGATTCCCGATTCCCATTCCCATCATTCCCATAATTCCCATTCCCATTCCCAAAATCCGGATTGTTCCAGGTTCCCGGGGGTTCCTCCAGGGTCTCCTCCGATATTTTTCGGGAGCGGCCAAACCCAAAGGAATCCATCCCAAAATCCCCAGGCAGGGGGAAGTGCTGGGCCTGCAGGGAGATCTGGGAGGAACAGCCGGGGTTTGCTTTGGGATTGGAATTTACCAATGGATGCAGCAAAAAAATTCCCACAAATTCATCCCCAGTAACCGGATGAAATCCCGGCCTTTTCCTGCTGCTCCCAGGGGAATCGGGGATCCAGCTGTTCCCGGGAGCAAGAGGGTGATGGTGAAGAAAGAAATAAGGATAATGAAGATAATTATAAAATCAACAGAAGTGAAAGATGTAAAAATAATAATAAAAAATAAAAGTAAAAATTTAAAATAAGAATAAAAATAAGATTAAAAATTAAAATAAAAATAAATAAAGATAAGAATAAAATAAAAATAAAAATAAAATTTAAAATTAATTTTAAAAAATTCCAAGAGGAGCCCTTGGTCCCATCCTCTCCTTCCCAGGATTCCTCCTCATTCCCTTCCATTCCACAATTCCCCTTTTCTCCCTCAATTAACACAATTCCTCCAGGGATTTGAATAATTCCGTCCCACGGGTGGAACAAAATTCCCGATCCCGCTGCAGCGGCGCCGGGCTGGAATTCCCTGCCCACGCGCCACCCAGGGAACTTCAAGCGGCCGAACCCAGCCCAGCTGCTCCTGCTTTTTCCATCCCGTTTATTTTCCAAGAGCCTCCCAGGACATTTATTTCCCCAATTATTTCAAGTGCTGCTCTTTTCTTTTTCCCGTTTTTTTCCCCCCCGGTTTCTTTTCCCTGCCCCGCTCCGGGAAGTCTCTCCCGATTTTTTGTGCATCCGTGGCCTTCCCAGCTTTAGAAGAAATGGAATTTTTATTTCTATTTCAATTAAATTTCCATCATCCCCGGAATCGGGATCGCCAAGGGGGCAGCAGGTCAGGGAAGAGCAAAGGAACCCGACCTCTAATTAAACATCTTCATTTTAAATTGACTCCCCCTCCAAAAAAAAGCCATCGGGAGCGAGGGGAGGGATTTGGGACACCAGGATGGAGGTGAAGGGAAACAGAGGGAGAATTCCAGAGGATAAATCCCAGCGAGTGGAGAGAGCTTCAGAGATGGAGTCGAAAAATTGAAATGAAATCAAAATTTGCTCCGTTCCCTTTTCCTGGGAGAGCTCCCAGGGCCGGGAAAATCCCGCAGAAAATACCTGGGATAGAGAGGGACAAATGCAGGGGAAAATCCAGGGACAAATCCAGGGAAAAACCCAGGGACAAGGAAAAGTGCCCGAGTTTGGATGCTCCAAAGGGCTGGAGTCATTCCAGGGATCCAGGGATCTGTTCCTGGAGGATCCAGGGATCCAGGGAATTATTCCAGGGATCCAGGGATCCAGGGAGTTACTCCAGGGATCCAGGGATCCAGGGAATTATTCCAGGGATCCAGGGATCCAGGGAGTTACTCCAGGGATCCAGGGAATTATTCCAGGGATCCAGGGATCCAGGGAGTTACTCCAGGGATCCAGGGAGTCATTCCAGGGATTCCAGCCAAGCCTCAGGGATTCCCTCCCACCCATCTTCCAGGAATATCGGGGCAGGACAGGGCAGAGTGAGGAGAACCCGAGGAAACTTTAAAAACAACAAAATAAATCAGAATTAAAACCCGACGACGACGACAAGAAGAGGCCAGAGATACCACAGGGTACAAAATAGGAATTATTTATATTTTTCCAAAAAAAAAAAAAAAAAAAAAAAAAGGGGGAAAAAAAAAAAAAACCCAAAAAAAATTACCCAGCTATGGGAACATCTCCGCTGTAAGAAGTGACTAAAATAGGAAGGGACGGGGCTGGCCCCAGACAGCCAGACCAGGTACAAACGGTGTAAGAACCACGGAGCAACTCGGGGAACGTCGCACGCAGCCGTCAGCAACGGTGAAATTCATCCTGGGATCCTGGGCAGGGGTCGGTTCTGTATTCTCTTTTTTTTTTTTTCTCGTTAAAAAGTGAGGGAGGAGAGGGGAAATAAAAGGGGGAAACGCTCAGAGCGTTATCCCACGGCGTTTAAAATGGAAACCGTCGGCGCCGCTCTGGGCTCCAGGGGTTTGCAGTCCTCTCCCGGCACAGCCTCCAGCTCCGAGCTGAGATTTCATAGTAAAAAGGGGTTTTGAACCATTCTCTCTTTTTCTTTTTTTTTTCTTTTTTTTCTTTTTTTTCCCTGTTTGCAGTGGACACACAAGTGCTAAAAAAAACAGCAAATTCATCTCCCGGCCGAGGGCAGCGGGGTGTGGGGGGCGGCACACGCACGTCCAGCTCGGCTCCGCCGCCAGGACTTTGGGAACGTTTGCCGTGAATACCCGCGGATTTCCCCTCGGGGGAATTCCTCCCCAAAGCCGGGGGCGATTGGAGCCCGCGCTCCTTCCCGGAGCGAGCCGAGTCCCGCGGCCCGGGCGTCCCGCGCACGCAGAGCCCCGGGCCGGGAAGGGGCCGGATCCCGAGCCCGGAGGGCCTCGGGCGGGTGCGAGGGAACACAACAGACACAGGGAATCGCGGGAACAGCCCCAGAGCCCACCCTCCCCCCTTTTCCCAAAGTTCCTGGGCGCTGTGGGACGGAGCCCGGGCGCGGCGCGGAGCGGCCTCTCCCCGAGCTCGGCGGGCGGGGCCGGGCAGCGGCGGCAGCGGCGGCCGGGGCCGCTTCCAGAAAAGCTCGGGAGCGGGGAGCGCGGCTTAGGATTGCTTCAGGCGCTTGCGGGGCGGGCCCAGGAACGGGCACTGCGCCGAGGCCAGCGAGCGATAGGCCTCGGCCACCAGGTGCGGGTGCGACACCACCATGGACTTCCAGCCGGACGTCTCCATCACGTCCGAGGCGTGGCTGAAACACACACGGAGCTGCTCAGGGACCGGGAAAAACGGGAACCGGGAGAGGGATAAATGGGAGTGGGATAGCCGGGGATGGGGTAAACGGGAACCGGGAGAGGGATAAATGGGAGTGGGATAGCCGGGGATGGGGTAAAAGGGAACCGGGAGAGGGATAAATGGGAGTGGGATAGCAGGGAATGGGGTAAATGGGAACCGGGAGAGGGATAAATGGGAGTGGGATAGCCGGGGATGGGATAAACAGGAACCGGGAGAGGGATAAATGGGAGTGGGATAACTGGGGATGGGGTAAACGGGAACGGGGAGTGGGATAAATGGGAGTGGGATAGCAGAGAATGGAGTAAACGGGAATGGGGAGAGGGATAAATGGGAGTGGGATAACTGGGGATGGGGTAAACGGGAACGGGGAGTGGGATAAATGGGAGTGGGATAGCAGAGAATGGAGTAAACGGGAATGGGGAGAGGGATAAATGGGAGTGGGATAACTGGGGATGGGGTAAAAGGGAATGGGGACTGGGATAACCAGGAATGGGGATCAGGATCAGGCACTGGGATAACTGTGAGCAAAGCGAGATTAGGGATTGGGATAACAGGAATCAAGGGACCAGGATAACCAGGAACAAACTGGGACCAGGGACCGGGATAACCAGGAACAAACTGGGACCAGGGACTGGGATAACCAGGAACAAACTGGGACCAGGGACTGGGATAACCAGGAACAAACTGGGACCAGGGACCAGGATAACCAGGAACAAACTGGGATCAGGGACCAGGATAACCAGGAACAAACTGGGACCAGGGGAATATCGGGAGCAGCCCTAGAGGTTGTTCCCAGGGCCTGAGGAGTGCGGGGGTTTCCTCCTCCTGGGCTCTCTCAGGTGTCGGAGGGTTTGGCCCCATTTTAGGCTCAGAATTCCAGAGGAAAAGCTGCAGCAGGTTCCAGGTGGGATGGCAGAACACGGAGCTCATCCCAGCCCCAGCTCCCGGCGCAGGGATGGTTCGAATCGATATAAAAAGCACGGAAAGGACTGCAGCGAGTGACAGGAATGTTCTGTTTATTAAAGCTTGGCAGGGATTTTCCATCTGCTGCTGGGCTGAGAGCCGGAATCAATCCCTGGGCATCAAATCATGGAATGCTTTGGGGTGGGAGGACCTTAAGGCTCACCCAGCTCCCCGGGCAGGGATGGCTCCTGCTCTCCCAGGCTGCTCCCGGGAGGATTCCAGGATCACAACTCCCTGATCCTCCCTTCCCTGCAAGTCCTGGTGATCCCAGGAAGCTCCAGAGCAGCTCCCAGGCTGTTCCCACTCTGGACAATGCCAGGGCATGAGACTGACCTGGGTCTGGGGCAATTCCACACGTGGAATGCTGGATAAATCATGGATCACAGGGACAAAGCTCAAAAATAACAGGAGAACCTTCCCTGCACGGGCTGGAGCAGGAGTGGGAGCCCTTCCCTGCTCACAGGGATCATTTAACAACCATCCCTGGAACCCTGGGATTGCTGGGAAGGAGCCCAGGCTGGGATCGATTGGAGCGAGCAGGGAAAAAGGGAAGGGGAAAGGGGAAAAGGGGGAAAAGGGGGAAAAGGGGAGGGTTTGTCCATCCTGGAGCAATTACTCACTAATTAATGAAGTCCACGGCCTGGGTTTTGAGCTGGTCTGCGCTGTGCAGGTCAGCCAGGATCAGGATCTCAGCCGCGTTCTCCACGGACAGGTTACTGCAGAGAGCATCCTCACACATCACCTTCAGCCTCTCCAGGGCATACTGGGGACAAAACCATGGAATTACACCTGGAATTACACCTGGAGTTACACCTGGGCACTGCAGAGAGCATCCTCACACGCCACCTTCAGCCTCTCCAGGGCATACTGGGGAAAAAACCATGGAATTACACCCGGAATTACCCCTGGAATGTTCTGTGCCCTGAGCTGGGATCCGTTGGTGGGATCCTCGCCCTGGGGTGGGCTCCATGGCTATAAATGGATTTCTGGATTGATTTTTGCTCTGACTGAGATCTCCCGGTGCCAGGATTGGGTTTAAACACAGAATTCCAGCTCCTGAGCCCCGTTTTCCCTCAAGCCTGGCTGATAACAGAGGCAGAGCACTCCGAGTTTTCTCTGGCAAACTGAGCGGGCAAATCAAATTCCTTTGCTAATCTGTCTCAATAAATAAAGCGCTTTCTGGGGCCAGCCATGGGTTTGGATAATTGCCTGTCAGAAATGCAACAAATAGAGCCGGGCACCCTCCAGCCGGAGAGGGAACATTCTCCTCCATGTATCCACTTTTAAAGTCCTTTTTTTTTTTTTTTTTGCTACAGTTAACTCATTTTTAATTGCACTGTTGGCCCAGAGTGGCCACTCCGGGCTCTCGGCAGCGACATTTCCCTTTCCTCCTTTTCGAATTCCACCCGGGCTCCCCCCAGCCTCCTGCACAGGGAGCTCCTGAAGTTGGAATTTGGGTTGGTTTGGGGCTAATTATGGCTTTTTTCCCTAAAAAAGAGCTCAGAGGGAGCAGCCTCAGTCCCCGGGGTAAATATTGGATGCTTGGTGCACTTTCATGGAGGAATTCCTCAATTTTTTTTATTCCTGCTTTTAAGGCACACAATGAGCTGGAAAGGGAAAGCGAAGCCGCGTTAGAAAGGCAGGGAAGTCGGAATTAAAACTCTGCCTGCCCTCGTGCTGCTCCTCCTGGAGGAGCTGGGAGCCCCCAGTGAATAGCTGGGAATGTTGGATAGATGTGGGGAGCCAGCCCTGGAATCTCCTGGCTCTGATTCCCACCCCGATCCCGGCTGGAATGGGGATTCTCCTCCCGCTTTGGGATGGACACAAAGGGTCACAAAGCACCCCCAGGCCAAATCCCCAGGCCAGGAGAATCCCAGGAGCAGGGAGAATCCCAGGAGCAGGGAGAATCCCAGGAGCATGGAGAATCCCAGGATTTCAGGAGCATGGAGAATCCCAGGAGAAGGGAGAATCCCATGATTTCAGGAGAAGGAATAATCCCTGGATTCCAGAGACTTCACCATGTTCTCACCCCCAGGGCAGGGGGGAGAATCCTGCAATTCTGAGCCATTCCAGGGATAAATCCAGGATTCAGGCTCCAGATCGGATCTTTCTGCAGCACTTTTAAGGGAAAAGAAAAAAAAAAAAAAGAAAAGAAAAAAAAAGGGAATAGTTTGGGTTATAAATGATGGATTTTCAGGAGTTAACAGAGCTCCCACTCCCATCCCTGGGGCTGCCTGGAGGAGGCAGAGCCTCAGGGAATTCCAGCAGAAAAACACAACACCACTTCTCCCCCTGGATCTCCAGAGTCTCAGGGCTGGCAGGAGGCAGGGCAGGAGGAGAACTGTCTGTCCAGACCCAGCACTGCTCCAGGGGTTTGGGAATAACCACATGGAAAAACACCCCCGGGTCTGCTCTGTAATTGTCTCCTTGGCCCAGCTCGGAGCACGCTGAGCAGGCTCTGCTGGGAGCTCCAAAAAATCCTTCTAAACGAACAGCAGAGCAGAAATTCCTGATGGTTTAATGGGAAGATCTGCAGCAGAGTCCTCTGGAAGCTGCAAAAATGTTTAAAAATGAGCAGCGGAGACAGAAATTCCTGGTGGATCTCCGGCTGTGCGGCTCCAGGTGTGCTCTCTGTCCATCTGACGGTCCAGGTGCGCTCCCAGGTTTCCCTGAAAGCTCCAGTTCCGTGGGTTTCCCATCCCAGCATCCATAAATCCCGAGTTTACCTTGTCAGCAGCTGCCAGCAGATCATCAGCCATCTTGTCCAGGTTTGGGGCCTTCCCGGTGTAGATGAAACACATCATCTCCTTAAAAACCTCGGGCTCCACGTCGTTGATCTCCACCCGGTTCTGCAAGGGGCAAACGGAGATTTTTGGGGTCTGCCAGGGGGATCCAGGGATCCCTGACCCCAAAACCCCAGCGTGAGGGGGAATGGGGTACAGGAGAGGGACTGGAAAAAGAAAGGGGAAAAGGAGAGGGAAAGGAGAGGGAAAAGGAGAGGGAAGAGGGAAGGGAAAAGGGGAGGGAAAAGGAGAAGGAAAGGAGAAGGAAAGGAGAAGGAAAGGTGAGGGACAGGAGGAGAAAAGGAGAGGGAAAGGAGGGGGAAAGGAGGGGAAAAGGAGGGAGAAGAAGGAGAAAAGAGGGGGAAAAGAGAGGAGGAAAAGCAAACAGTGGCTGCAGTAAGAACAAGTCTAAGCTGTATCCCACATTCTCCACTTCTCCCTCCCTCCCCAGCCTCTCTCCCAAGGGGACCAAGGGACAGTTGATCCCAGCTCCTGCAGGAGCAGAGGAGCAGCTCCAGGTGCCAGGGGATCACCCGCAGCAGGAACATTCTCCCCCTGGGCTCTCACCTTTTTGCTCTCCTCCATCTCGTGCTCGAACATGGCGCTGAACACGGGCGAGCGCGCTGCCGAGGGAACGGAACCGGGAATGTTGGATCTGCTGGGAAGGGCTGGCTGCTGCTCCCAGCACTCCCCACCAGGCTCCCGCATTCCCAGAGAAGCCTTGGCTGCTCCTGGGTCCCTGCAAGTGTCCCAGGCCAGGCTGGGCAGGGCTTGGAGCGGCCTGGGACTGTGGGGGGGTCCCTGCCCACTGGGTGGGATTCAATCCCCTCCAATCCAGCCCGTTCCAGGATTCTGTGGACTGGACGGAGTTAAAGGGGATTTTCTGGACCATTCCCTCCATCCCAAATCAAACATTCCCTCCATCCCAAACCAAACATTCCCTCCATCCCAAACCAAACCATTCCCTCCATCCCAAAGCATTCCCCCATTCCCCCATCCCAAACCATTCCCTCCATCCCAAACCAAACCATTCCCTCCATCCCAAACCAAACCGTTCCCTCCATCCCAAACCATTCCCCCATTCCCCCATCCCAAACCATTCCCCCATCCCAAACCATTCCCTCCATCCCAAACCAAACCATTCCCTTCATCCCAAAGCATTCCCCCATTCCCCCATCCCAAACCATTCCCCCATTCCCATCCCAAAGCGTTCCCCCGTTCCCCAGACCGTGTTCCCGTTCCCGTTCCCGTTCCCAGGCAGCCCCACCTGCCAGGATTGCCTTGTGGCCCTTGAACTCCTGGCCGGCCACGCAGAGGCAGCAGTCGGTGAAGCGCGAGTTCTCCCAGAGCCCGCCCAGCTCGTCGGCCAGGCGGCACTCGGGCACCTTCACCATGTTCATGGTGTTCTGGCCCGAGATGTTCACCGAGTCCTGCACCACGCTCACCTGCGGGACACGGGCACTCAGGCACGGCCGGGCACCGAGGGGTTAAAAATGTCCTGATCCCTGCACCTGGGTGTCCATCCCAAACCCCAAATCCCAAACCCCTAACCCCAAACCCTGCCAGGTCCAGGCACCAGGGGTTAAGTGTCCTGATCCCTGCACCTGGGTGTCCATCCCAAATCCCAAATCCCAAATCCCAAACCCTGCCAGGTCCAGGCACCAGGGTTTAAAAGTGTCCTGATCCCTGCACCTGGGTGTCCATCCCAAATCCCAAATCCCAAACCCCAGCAGGTTCAGGCACCGGGGAGTTAAAAATGTCCTGCTTCTAAAGGGTCCTTTGTGGGGATCCCTGCACTAGGATGTCCATCACAAATCCCAAATCCCAAACCCCATCAAGTTCAGGGACCAGGGGGTTAAAAATATCCTGCTTCCAAAGGATCTTTTGTGGAGATCCCTGCACCAGGGTGTACATCCCAAATCCCAAATCCCAGCAGGTTCAGGCTCCAGGGAGTTAAAAACACCCCATTTCTAAAGGATCTTTGCAGGGATCCCTGCACCAGGGTGTCCCTCCCAAATCCCAAATCCCAAATCCCAAACCCCAGCGGCTTTCCCTGCCGGCCCCACGCTGACAGCATGTCCGTGCTATCACGAGAAGGTTTCTGGAGGAAGTGGAACCGGATTTTTGCTCTTTCCCGATTTTTTCCAGACACCACACCTGACCCAGTTTCTCCCTCCAGCACTGTGAAACCTCCCCAGTCAATAATGCAGGAGCCACGGCTCCAGGGGGAAGGAGGGAAGCACGGAGCTCCCGGAGCCCGGCACGGAGCCCGCAGGACACGGCCTGAGCCCTCAGCGCCATCCCGCTGCTCCTTCCAGGGGAGCCGAGCGTCCCAAACCACCACAGACCCGCTCCGGACCCAGCCGAACCAGCCCAGGAGGGAGGGAGGGAGGTCTGGAGGAGGCGGATTCCCAATCCCTGCTCCAAAGCTGAGGAGTCTCCCCCAGAAGGGCCCGGCTGGGAGCAGCCGTGGCTAAACCCGGGAGAATCACAGCTGCAGCAGAGGCCAATTAGCAAATTAATTAATTTGTGGGGATTAATTGTGCCCTGCTGCCATCAGGAGTGATGGAGGGGATGGCAGGGAAGCAGAGGTGAGGCCGTTCCCTGGATTTGCTCTCCAGCCCGAGGTAAATCCCAGTTCCTCTGGAGCAGCAGCCAAGGGAGAGCAAGGACAGCCAGGGAAGGTCCAGAGGGAAAGGAGAAGGGAAGAAGGAAGTGAGAGAAAGGAAAATGGAAAATGGAAAATGGAAAATGGAAAATGGAAAATGGAAAATGGAAAATGGAAAGGAAAGGAAAGGAAAGGAAAGGAAAGGAAAGGAAAGGAAAGGAAAGGAAAGGAAAGGAAAGGGGAAAACAATCCCAGCCTTGGATGCCAAACTAGGTAAGGATTTGTTTCTGCCATGCCAGACTTTCCTTTCTTCTCCCATTTTGTGTTGAAGGGAGGGCTCCCTCCATCCCCAGGAATTTCTGCTGCTGATTAAACATCCTTGAGATGTTTGTTCATTTAAAAATGTGCATGCTTGTGACGGCAAAAAAAAACCCAAAAACAAACCAAACATCCCCCCCCAAAATATCCCAGCTGTCAGAGGACTTTGAAGCACTTCTTTTATACCTGAAAGAAAACACAGCAAAAGAAAAGACTCCCAGGAAAAAAAAAAACAAAAACAAAAAAAACCCACCACAGTGCAAGGAGAGAACAACTTGTTCTGCTCTCTTCTGGCAAAAAAAAAAAAACAGCTCCAGGAGGGGGTTTGCAGTTAAAAAGACAATGGGAGTGAGGCAGAAGAAGCTCTGAAGATGCTAAATTAGAGTTTCTATTTGCTCATTAAGGTTTTTCAACTTAAATCTCTGGGTTTGGAAATAACTGGCTTCATCTTCGCCTGGAACAGCACGAGTGAAATAATAATGATGATGTTGTAGGAAAACCACAAACACAACGAACAGCAAATGGTGATTACTGTAAAAAACCCCTTTTCCTCCCGTTTTTCTCTCTGCTGGCTGTGCAGACGCGTTGAAGGAAATCGAGAGAAGCTCTCCTTCATCGAGCAGGGCACTTCCCAGCGCTGCCATCATCCCAATCCCAGGCGAGCCCCAAATCAGGGAGCAGAAACAGAGGGATGGGAAACACCAAAGCACCGGGAAATGATCACCAAACCTGCCCAGCCGCCAGCAGCACCCCGGGGAAAAACCCAGCAGGAAGCAGAGGGATGGAGCAGGTGGGGAAGGGCCGGGCTCAGGACATCCAGCAGCGATCCCGACCCCGATCCCGACCCCGATCCCGACCCCGACCCCGCAGGAGGCGCCGAGGGAAGGCTGAGCCCTGCCTGGGGCTGTGTGGGGCGGGGAGCAGGGCTCACCTCACAGAACAGGGTCAGTTTGTCATCGGGCAGGAGCCCGTTGGCCTCGTCCAGCAGGAAATCTCTCCTGATGAACTTCTTGAAGCCCCAGTCCTTGCCTTGCACGAAGCGATAGGCGCGCTGGCTCTCTGCGGGATAGGCCTGGCTTAACCCGGGCACAGCAAAGCCCAGACCCGGGCCCAGCGCACCCCAGGAGGGGTTCCACTCATTCCCAGAGGGCTTCCACTCATTCCCAGAGGGCTTCCACTCATTCCCAGAGGGTTTCCACCCACCCAGAGCGGTTCCACTCATTCCCAGAGGAGTTTCACTCACCCAGAGGGGTTCCACTCATTCCCAGAGGGGTTCCACTCATTCCCAGACGGGTTCCACTCATTCCCAGCAAGGATTCCATCCAACCAGAGAGGTCTCACTCACCCCAGGAAGGGTTTTCCACACTCAGAAGGGTCTCACTCACCCCAGGAAGGGTTTCACCCATCCAGAGAAGTCTCACTCACCCCAGGAGGGGTTTCCCAGCCCCAGAGGGGTCTCACTCACCCATGGCCTTGGTCTCCTCTCCCTTGGCGTTGAGGATGGAGAACTTGAACTTGGCCCTGACCTCGCTCTTGGGGCAGCTCACCAGCAGCAGGTACAGGGACAGGTAATCCTTGCTCTCCTCGTCCAGGCCCTTGGGGTTCACACGTAAACACCTGGAAATGTGGGATTGGGAATGCTGCCAGGTCAGGGAGGCCTCGAAAGGATTGGGATTTTCACGTTCGAGGGATGATGATGAGGCCCAGGGGAGCGGAGCTGCACCTCCACGCTGAGAAAAACACCCAGGAACCCTGGGCAAGCCAACAAATCCCCAGGGGAAAGAGCAGGGAGAAGGGCTGCAATGGCTGAGAAACCCCCTGGATACCGACCCTCGCAAAAGGGAAGTGAAATCAATCAAATGGAGGGAATGGGTTTGAGGAAGCGCAACAAACGCAGAGAAATTGTTGATAAAATTTCCACTGAGCCAGCTGCGAGGAACAAGGGATTTCTGGAAGGCTGGTGGTTCTTTAAAGAAAGAAAAAAAAAACAAAAAAACCCAACCAGGGTTAAAAGGAAAAACTCCTCCTGTGTGAAGAAAAGGCAGGAAGAGGCTTTTCCATGACCTGAAACTCGACACAGAATCCAGCAAGAACAAAAAGCAGACAGATAATGAACGGTTCCCACACACAGGGACCAAATCCACAGCTCCAGAGGTTCCAGGGGAGCAGAGGGGACAAAGGTGACAGGAACAAAGGCAGGCCAAGGGAAGCACAGCCCTGCCACCCGAAGGACAGAACTCACACCGTATCACAGGGATACAGCTCGTCCAGGGGCTGCTTTCCCACCACCTGCACTGGAGAGGGGAACTCTGAACCACTCAGCCTCGGGATAAAAGCAGGAATGAGAGCCCAGGGATGCACCGGGACACGGCTCAGAGCAGACACGGGCTCTGAGCAAAGTCCACTCCGAGTTACTGGAAATGGCTGAGGGCTCAGGGAAGATAAGGAAGGTTTAGAGGAAAGGGAAAGGCCCCAGACGAGGTCAGCCTGAAGAGGCAGCAGCTCGTGGGCAGGAGCAGGGAGAGGACATTGGCACTCCCCTCCTCCCTGCGCTCTCCACGGCCACAAAAATCTGCCGCTGGCAGGGAGGCAATTCACAGCAGGGAAAATTCACTTCTGAGCCCCAGGGAGTGCGAGGGGCTGGAACTGGGAGGGTGGCATGGGCTGTGCACCCTCACAGGTCACCTGGATTTGTCACACTGATCTGTCCTGGAGGTAAATCTGGTTTGTGTGCGAGCACTGTCGAGGCACGGGGGCTCCGTGTGCGGGATAACGATGTTTTTGTGCCTCCCCTCCGCCCCAGCCCCCAAAGCCCACCCCAGCTGGGATGAGCCCCCCTCCCTCGGCTCTCACCACTTGAGTTTGTCGTTGGCTCCAGAGGAAAAGGTCGAGCTCTTGATGACCTCCCCCATCTCCTCCCGGCAGAAGCTGAAGTTGTTGATGGTCCACATGTAGGAGAACTTCACCACCTTGATCTGCAGGGAGAGAACAGCAGCTTTGGGGCCGTCCTGCCCGCCCCAGAGGGACAAAGCGCAGCCCCACGGCCCCGGGTGGGGCACCTGGGAAAGGCCCTGGGGCTCCAGGAGCTCCTGCAGCGTGGGGCTGGTGTAACCGCTGTGTAACTGCTGTGTAATTGCTGTGCAACTGCTGTGTAACTGCTGTGACTGCTGTGACTGCTGTGCAACTGCTGTGACTGCTGTGTAACTGCTGTGTAACTGCAGTGTAAACTGCTGTGATTGCTCTGTGTGTAACTGCCCTGTGTGTGACTGCTCTGTGTGTAACTGCCCTGTAACTGCTGTAATTCCTGTGTGTAACTGCTGTGTAACTGCAGTGAATGCTGAGTGTAACTGCCATAATTGTCCTGTGTGCGTGATAGTACGTGTGCAATTGTGTGTAACTGGAGTGTGTGACTGCTGTGTGTAACTTCTGTAATTCCTGTGTGTAACTGCCGTAACTGCCCTGTGTGTAACTCTCTGTGTGTAACTGCAGTGTGTAACCCTCTGTGTAACTGCAGTGTGTAATTGCACACCCAGAGCCAGGAAAGCAGCAGCGCTGACCTGTGTGTAACTCCAGTGTGTAACTCTCTGTGTAACTGCACACCCAGAGCCAGGAAAGCAGCAGTGCTGACCTGTGTGTAACTGCAGTGTGTAATTGCACACCCAGAGCCAGGAAAGCAGCAGTGCTGACCTGTGTGTAACTCCAGTGTGTAACTGCAGTGTGTAATTGCACACCCAGAGCCAGGAAAGCAGCAGCGCTGACCTGTGTGTAACTCCAGTGTGTAACTGCAGTGTGTAATTGCACACCCAGAGCCAGGAAAGCAGCAGCGCTGACCTGTGTGTAACTCCAGTGTGTAACTGCAGTGTGTAACTGCACACCCAGAGCCAGGAAAGCAGCGGTGCTGACCTGTGTGTAACTGCAGTGTGTAACTGCAGTGTGTAACTGCACACCCAGAGCCAGGAAAGCAGCAGCGCTGACCTGTGTGTAACTGCAGTGTGTAACTCTCTGTGTAACTGCAGTGTGTAACTGCACACCCCAGAGCCAGGAAAGCAGCAGCGCTGACCTGTGTGTAACTGCAGTGTGTAACTGCAGTGTGTAACTGCAGTGTGTAACTGCACACCCAGAGCCAGGAAAGCAGCAGTGCTGACCTGTGTGTAGCACCAGCTCTCGGCCACGGGCCCGCTGGACATCTCTGCCGGAGGGGGGGGACTCGGCACCCTGGACATCGCCAGCTTGGAACCGGGCAGGGGGCACAGGCAGCAGGGAACGAGCTCAGCTGCACCTGGGGACAGAGAAAACACCAAACTGAACAGCCAGCATGGAAATGGGAGCTGAGCTGCACCTGGGGACAGAGGGAAAACACCAAACTGAACAGCCAGCATGGAAATGGGAGCTCAGCTGCACCTGGGGACAGAGAAAACACCAAACTGAACAAGCAGAGCTGAACTACACCTGCTGAGAGAGAGAGAAACCATCAGATCCAATAACCAGCATGGAAATGGAGCTGAGCTTCACCTTTGGAGAGAGAGGAACCATCAGAACCGACAAGCAGCACAGGAATGGGGAGCTGAGCTGTACCTGGGGCACAGAAACCATAGAAACCAGCAGCCAGCACAGCAATGGGAGCTGGGCTGCGCTTGGGGGGCACAGAGAGACAGAAACCATCAGAACCGAGGGTAAATCCAACCAGCTCCAGCGGGGTTCAATCTGCCAGCACACGGATTTCTCTCTGCCCTCTCAACGCCTCCGGGAAAGGTTTCAGCCAGCCGTCGGACACAAAGCAGCCCGGAGCCGAGGCTGCAGCCCGAGAGTGAGGGATTTGGCAGAGGGAAGAGCCCGGGCCGAGCCTTCTGCTCAGGGCTTTGTGTCCTGACACGGAGCAGCAGCGGCGGCCAGGGAGGGTTTTTGGGATCGGCCACCTGTCTGCACGCTGAGCAGCAAGATGGTCAGGGGTGGAAAGGCTTCAGCAGGAGGAAAGGCAGGGGATAAACGGATAAACCATGAGAGTGGGCCGTGCAACTGGACTGTGGTGGTAAAACTGGCAGTAAATTTCAGTGGTTGAGCTTTTAGCCAGCGCCTTTTTACTCGCCGCGACGCAAGGTATTCTGATCTCTGAAAATGCAACTTTTACTTAAGAGGAGTTAAAAGGATGGATTAAAAAAAAAAAAAAAAAAAAAAAAAAAAAAAAAAAAAAAAAAAAAAAAAAAAACCACCAAAAAAAACACCAAACACCCAACTTAAAATAACTTTGGAATCCTCTGAAACAGCGATTCCACGGCTCCTCCATGCAGCCCTGGCCAGAAGGTGGGAAAGAAACCTCCAGGCACAACCAGCTCCTGGTCCCTGACAGGGAATTCTCCATTATCTGTGTTTGCCTGCTCAGCACACTTGAGATATCCCCAGGTGTCACCTCCCCAGCAGCGCTGGCACCTCTGGAAAAAGCACGGCAGGCGCAGAGCTTTGAGGGAAATATTTGGGAAATAATTCAGATATCACAGCTCGGGAGAGGCAGGGACGCATGTCAGGCACGGGCAGAATACCAAAACACAGGAAACAAAACAGAAAATATTGTTTTATGGCCCTGTGTGTACAGCGAGAGTTTGCTACTCCTTGGCTCTAAATAACAAACTCCTCCTGCCTCTGGCCGGAGTTAAAATCCCAGCTCAGAGCAGAGCCGTTCTCACCCCATTCCCAAGCACTTCCAGATGGAGACATTCGATCCGAGGGGCAGAGCCGGAGCAGCCTGGGGGAGCACAGGAAATGTTCCCTCGTCACCCGCTCCTGCCAAAATCCCCTCAGCGCAGCTCTGCCACCGGCACGGAACCTCACCTGCCACAGGTGGGCACAGAAACCCGCCAAAGAACCCCGCAACACGCCCCGAAACCGCCGCACTTTCGCCCCAAAATTCCGTCATCTTCTGCTTGCCGGGATAAACCAGCTCCCTCCTAAGAAAGCCCGCAGAAATTCCCGGGTATTTTCACTTCCAGCCAGGTTTATTCACGGCAAAGGAACTCGGGGGAGGCTGGGAAGGAAGGAGGTTTTTAATTGAGGGTTTCAAAAGCTGAGTGGCTGCTCCTGGGGCCAGCGAAGCATCAAAGAGCGCCCGGGAACGGCGCGGGGAGAGGCGATAATTGGAGCAGGAAAACAAGGGAAGAGGCAGGAAAAGCTCCTTTACCTCCCTGCATCCTTCAAAGCCTCAGGAAGGACGGCGGAAGGCTGGGATTGGAAAAGGGGGAAAAAGGGGGAAAAAGGGGGAGAAAGGGGAAGAACAAGCCACGGAGCTGGGAATGACGCCATGGAGCTGGGAATGACCCCATGGAGATGGGAATGACCCCATGGAGCTGGGAATGACGCCATGGAGCTGGGAATGACCCCATGGAGATGGGAATGACGCCATGGAGCTGGGAATGACCCCATGGAGATGGGAATGACGCCATGGAGCTGGGAATGACCCCATGGAGATGGGAATGACGCCATGGAGATGGGAATGACGCCATGGAGCTGGGAATGACGCCATGGAGATGGGAATGACGCCATGGAGATGGGAATGACCCCATGGAGATGGGAATGACCCCACGGAGATTGGAATAATCCCACGGAGATTGGAATAACCCCATAGAACTGGGAGTGACCCCATGGAGCCAGGAGTGAATCCATGGAGATGGGAGTGACCCCATGGAGATGGGAGTGACCCCATGGAGATGGGAGTGACCCCACGGAGATGGGAATGACCCCACGGAGATGGGAATGACCCCACAGAGCCGGGAGTGAATCCATGGAGATGGGAATGACCCCACAGAGCCGGGAGTGACCCCACGGAGCCGGGAGTGACCCCACGGAGCCGGGAATGACCCCTGAGCATTGGCAGCACTGGAGATCAGTGACCACACCTTCCCTCTGGAAAACATCCTGGCCCAGGATTCCCCAGCACTGGAACAGCTCCTGCCTGCAGCCCATCCCACCGGGAATGTTCTCCAGGCAGGAAGAGCCCTTCATTTCCCACCTGACTTCGGTGGATCTCCTCCCTGCCCTGGAGCACGAGGGGGAAGGAGATGGGAATCAGATCCCAACCAGCCTCCCTCCAGCCCCTCAGCCCTGTTTCCATCAAGGGTATCACATGGATTTCGATAAGGTGTGAAACGTCTGCTGGCATAATTTAATAATTTTACATTCATATAAGAAAATCACATTAATCACACCCTGAAAATAATAATTGTGGCCCTCCCCTGCACCTGTATTTGAATATCCCAACTGTCCTGGACTAGGATTATTGGATTAATGAGACAAAGAGCAAAGAAAAGATCGTCGTGAGATATTCTGTATTTAATACGTTTTTAATAATAAAAATAAAAGGAATAAAAGCCTGGGCCAGAGGCACTGGATGCCTGTTCCTGCTGGTGACACCTCCAGAGGGTGTGCAAGGTGCTGCCTTCTCCCTGCTTTGGGATTAATGCTTTAATTTGTGCTGTAAACAAACAAATAAATCACCTCTAAAACACACAGGCTGTAAATATTTACTGCTGGGGAACACCAGGACTTTATTGTGGGTTTGGGGAGGTTGGCACCCACCTAAAGCAAGGGGAGTTCCCAGGATACAGCCAGGAGGCCCCTGCAGTGCTGGAGATTTGCTGGTCAAAATTCCACAATATCCCCTGGAAACCCCGGAGAGTTCCCTGGGATGCTCCTGGCTGGAGGCTGAGGTCAGGAGGGGCAGAACCTGGGGATTCTCCGGGAGTGGGAACAGCCCCAGAGAGGAAATCCTGGGATATCTGTGCCCTGAATGCAGGAAAAACCCTTCTAGAGAATTGCAGAGAATTCTGAGAATCCACCCCACAGGAACAGCGGGGTCTGAGCACAACCTGCTGCAAATTCTGGGGGGGAAACACACCCCAGAGGAAATGCAGGCAGCAGCACAAGGGGAGCATTCCCTGGGATCTGAGCCCCGGGAGCACCCCCAGCCCTCCCTGCACCCCAGCAAGCGCCGGAGGATGTGGTCACCACAAAAACGGGTTTTGAGTGCTGGGAGGGGAAGGGAAGGGAAGGGAAGGGAGGCCTCGGTACCTGCGAACGCCAGGCTGAGGAAACAAAACTGGATTAGCTCGGGGGCTCTCCCCTCTCTGTTCTCAAAGCAAAGCTGCTCTCCACAGTCCTGCTCTGGTTTGGGGATTGCTGCTGATTTCTGGAGCAATGTGGGCAGAGCAGTAATTAAAGCCACCCTCCAAAAACGACACAAATTTTCCAATTGACTTTTTCACCTTTTCATCTGTTTCGACAAACAAACTCGTACCTGTCCAGCTCTGAGTTCTCCCTGCTAAAGTCTCTTTCCTCTGCTCAGGTCTCGGTTTGCTCACAGCCCTGAGGAGATCTTCACATTTATGTTGATATTTGAGGTTCTGTCCCTGGGAATTCCGAACCCTTGGGCTGCAGGGAGAGGAGGAGGAAAGCCCCAAGCCGGCCCAGCTCCCCGTGTGAGCCCCACAAATAACTCTGGGGTGCTCCAGCCCCACTGCTGGGATGAGCTCTGGAGCTGTGGCTGGCCCCTGCACACCCAGAGGCCGTTCCCAGAGCCCCTGGAATGACCAGGCAGGGATTTCAGATTTCACCCGCTGAAAAGTCTCGGCATGACACGACCCAAAAGGTCACCACAAAATTCAGTGTTTATATCCTGAGCGCTCCAGAGTGGTTTCACCAATATCAGTGACCTCGCAAGGCGCCTAACAGCTAAAATGATTCCGTGTTCAGATGAAGCTCTGGAGTTGTGCTGTGTCTAGTCCTGCCCCAGGTGTGCACAAGGCCGTTCTCTGCTGCTGGAAAATGATTTCTGTTATCACAAGTTGGATCAATTTCCGAAGCCCCAGCGCTGCTGTGTTTGATTCACAGCGAGTGTGACACCAGCCCCAGCCCCAAATGCACAACTTAAACCTCGTGTTTGTGCCTAAAGCCATTTTAAAACCCTAAACCAGAGCCTTGCCAGGTTCCCCCTTGCCAGGAGGATCAGTAACACAGGCTGAGGAACGCTGAATTTCAGCCCTGTTTTCTCCAAAATCAGCAGATCCTCCTGGGCTCTGCGGCATCCATGGCCAAACCAGCACCTTCCAGATGGGAATGTTTAATGCCTGCCACGATCCTGGCTTTATGAACTCTACGGATGCCTAAAAATAAAGTTTATAAACTCCACAGATGCCTAAAAATAAACTTTATAAACTTCACAGATGTCTAAAAATCCCTGGAGCTGTGAGGCCAGCAACGCCTCAGATCACAACAGTGCAAGCCCTGCCTGCAGTCAGAGAATTCCCTCCCAGGAATTCCCAGGAATTCCCCAGGCACTGTCCACTCAGTGCTTTGGTGCCTTTCCATCCCTAAAAAAGTGGAGGGAAAACTCTGAAACAACCCCAACCTCCCCCAATTCCAGCTCATCCCTGCTCCGTGTTTTCCTCCTCCTCAGCCGTGAACAGCAGCACAGAGACTTCCAGAACATCTCATGGAATCCACAGGGATCACCCACAGCTCCTGGCCCTGCACAGGACATCCCCAAATCCCGTCCTGGGAGCTCCTGGAGCTCTCGGGAATGTGCCCGTTCCCTGGGGAGCTGTTCCGGTGCCCCACCACCCTCTGGGCCAAGAACTTTTGCCTGCAATCCACCCTAAATCCCTGAAATCCGGCCCAAATCCCTCCTGACACGGCCCTCGGCTCCTGCTCACCAGGGAGAAGAGCTCAACGCCCGATCACAACTCCACTCCTTCCTCCCACAGCCAGCAGCGACAGGACCATTTAAAACCACCAAAACAACAACAAAAAGAGAACCCAGCCTATTCCCGGATCAGCTTCTGAGCAGCTCAGGGGTACAGCCGCCTCTCCCCACAGCGGTTTCCTGCCCCGTCAGGTGTCCCTGGACCCGGGACATGTTTTTATTTCAGGGCTCTCCGCTCCCAGCACAGCTCCTGGACTGAGAATGAAGGAGCAGCTCTCTCAGTGAAAGCGTTTTGGCTGTTCCCGTTCGTTTATTTTGGGCTTTCTCCATTTTCTGACAGGTTTGATGTTGGTGGGTTTTTTTTTGTTTTTTTTTTTTTTTTTTTTTTTTTTTTTCCCTGTGTTTTCCTCTTTGCACCGAGCAGCAAACCCCCAGCACAGCGAGGCTGGGAGGAATCGGCCAGCAGATCTTACATAATCCTCCAGCAAATCCAGCCGGAGCCGGGCGGGGAGCAGGGATCCCACAGAATTCCCGTGGAGAATTCCCAGGCGTGGAGCTCCTCCAGCGCAGCAGCGGCTCCGGCCTGCACGGGGAACGGGAGCGCTCCCAGCTCCCCGCCCCACCTGGCACGGATAACTCGGGATGATCCTGGGGATGAGCTGCAAACCCCACAGGGAAACGCCAGGAGTTGAGGCTGGGACGTGCCCCGTCACTGGTGTCCCAAAAAATCCCACTGGGAACCAGCTCAGACCCCCAATCCCTGCCCAGGAGAGGCTCAGCTGCACTCCCAGATTAACCCCAGAGCCGCCCCAGTGGAAACTGGGACGGGAGCTGCTCACTTAACTGGGTTTAACATTTATCAGGGATATCGGCAGCACCGGAGCCTCCTCCACAGGAAAACAGCAGGAAATTGGAGTAACCACGGCACAAGAAACAATGAGGGGTTTTAAGCACTTCGGTGTGGGCTGGGCCAGCAGCGATGCCCTCGCTCCAACCCCCCTCCCTGGCCTGTGTTTGTGTCCAAATCCCCGAGATTCTGGGGAGAAAAGGGGTGGTTTTGTAACAGTAACTCTGCTCCAGAGAATCAGGCTGTCAAATGTGGGAACAGTTTCCATTTGATGGGCCCAGCTCTGTGCCAGAGTCCTCTGCTGATGCAGGGATGGGATGACACCCTCGGAGCGCTCCTGCTGCTGATCTCAACCCCAAATGTAACAAAGTACCAAAAAGGGAAAAAAAAACCCCAACAAACTGCAACTGTTTTTTCTTCACAACAACACGAGGGATAAAATGACACCAAATCTCTGCGGGCAGTTGGTGGGAAAATGTCACTGAAAGAGAAACTAGGTGGATGTTTTGCTTAAATAGTGTAGGGCTGGGAGTTCTGTTTTGTAAAGCACAAATAAGTGTAATTCTTCAGACTCTCACAGGGCTTCACAACAAGCCACTGCTTAGAACTCCAAAGGCGAAGCCGAAGAAAAGAGGAAATGAGGGAAAAGTGTTTCTTTTCCTTATGCCAGGACGATGGTCTAGAGCCACAACACGAACACATTCGGCAACGCTGACTTAGCTGGCACCAGATCTCATCACACCTGAGATTTTCCTGCCCCTCTGAGAACTCCTGTCAGACCCAGACGATTCCATCTCCCACTCCAGGCGCTCTCTTTTCCCCCTGGAACACCAGGAATGTGGACGATGCTTGGCAGCAGCACCAGCAGCGCTCCAGGATGGCCCCAGCTCCCCGGGAAAGGGAATTGTTTCCCTTTCCACACTGCAGGATGATGCACCATTTCCTCCAAACAGCACCACAGGCCCGACACTCGCCTGGGGAGCAGCAGCCGCGATCCCGGCTCTGATTCCCACCGAGCCCAACTTCCCTCCTGCCCCGGGGATGCGCCCAAGGTCCCGGCCAGGCCACGACCTGTCACCCCTCAGGGCCTGATGCTGCTCCTCATCCCAGCGCTCCCACTCGGGCCCGCTTCCCTTCCTGCCACTCGTGTTCCCTCACCCGGCTCCAGGCACGGCACAGCCCCTCTCCCCGAGCCCGGCGATCTCCAGCAATCCCCGCTCCAGGTTTTTCCCCAACTTTTCCCCTCCGCACCCGGTCCCTCAGGCCCTGCGCTCCCCCCCCCACACCCCCCCCTCACAACTCCTTCCCCTCCGCTCTCACCTCGCGGCCCGAGGAGCGGCCCCGCCGGCGGTGCGGCGCTGCTGGGAGGCCGGAGGGAGGCGGGGAGCGCTGCCCGGGCAGGTGCGGTGTGTGGGGACGGCCCCCGGACCCCGCAGCCCCCTCAGGAGACCACCAGCAGCAAGGGATCACTATTTGGCAGCATGTCCTCCCGGGCCGGTCTCCGCCGAGCGCGACCCGGGGATCACTATTGCGCAGGTGCCCGCAGCAGCCCAGCGCGCATGCGCGCGGTGCCGGGGCGGCGGTGGCGGGGGGGGGGCCGGGATATGGCGCTGCCCAGCGCTCCCCTCACGGCCGCGCACGCGCACTGCGGGGCTGGCGCCGCCGGCCACGCCCACCGCCCTTTATAGCCGCGCGCCCGTAGCGCGAGACCTCTCCCCCTCACACAGTCGCGAGCACGCGCGGCCGGGCGGGCTCCTGCGTTCCTGCGCAGGCGTTTGCTCGTACACATCACTTTGTGGCTGATCCCGTCCCTCCTGCCGTTCACAAACAGATCACTTTGTGGCAGGCGTGCCCTACGCGGCCCTGCCCCTCCTGCTGCCCCGCTGATGAATCCTCGTCTGGCAGCGCCGCTCAGCGTGCGCCGTGTCCCTCGCTGTCCCCGCTGTCGCAGTGCCGTTCCACCGCGGGGCTCTGGCTGCCCGTTGTCTGCCACAGAGCCCTGCTCCACACGGTTCTGGCAGGCGGCACCGCCTTCCCCCCGGCCCCAGGGAGGTGTCCGGGTGTGCCATCGCCCTTTTTCTGGCGGCTCCGTGAGGGGACACCTGCCTGAGGGAATGGCGGGAGCCATCTCCCCTCACGGTTCCCTGAGGGAAAACCTGCCTGAGGGAATGGCGGGAACCATCTCCCCTCACGGTTCCCTGAGGGAAAACCTGCCTGAGGGAATAAAGGGAACCATCTCCCCTCACAGATCCATAAGGGGAAACCTGCCTGAGGGAATGGCGGGAGCCATCTCCCCTCACGGTTCCCTGAGGGAAAACCTGCCTGAGGGAATAAAGGGAGCCATCTCCCCTCACGGTTCTGTGAGGGAAAACCTGCCTGAGGGAATAAAGGGAACCATCTCCCCTCACGGTTCTGTGAGGGAAAACCTGCCTGAGGGAATGGCGGGAACCATCTCCCCTCACGGTTCCCTGAGGGAAAACCTGCCTGAGGGAATAAAGGGAACCATCTCCCCTCACGGTTCCCTGAGGGAAAACCTTCCTGAGGGAATAAAGGGAACCATCTCCCCTCACGGTTCCCTGAGGGAAAACCTGCCTGAGGGAATGGCGGGAACCATCTCCCCTCACAGATCCATAAGGGGAAACCTGCCTGAGGGAATAAAGGGAACCATCTCCCCTCACGATTCCCTGAGGGAAAACCTGCCTGAGGGAATGGCAGGAACCATCACCCCATTCCTTCACGGCTCCATGAGGGGACATTTGCCTGAGGGAATGGTGGGAGCCATCTCCCCTCACAGCTCCATGGGGGAAAACTTGCCTGAGGGAATAAAGGGAACCATCTCCCCTCACAGATCCATGAGGGGACACCTGCCTGGGGGAATAGAGGGAGCCATCGCCCCATTCCCTCGCAGCACCATGAGGGGACATTTGCCTGAGGGAACGGCGGGTGCCATTTCCCTTCACAGCTCTGTGAGGAAGTGTTACCAAAATCCTCCAAAACCGTAATGAAAAATAAGGCTCCACCCCTGTTTTTCAGTGTTATCAAGTCGGGCCCCGCTTTCTTTTTGGCCCAGGCTCGTGTGTGGCCCACAAAGTTTCTCCACACCCAGGCTGATACAAAACTTTTTTACTTATTTATACATTTTCAGCAAAGGAAGCAATTAATTTGGTGGCATGGTTCTTCTCTGCTACTTTGTAGTGGCTTGTGACCGGTGAAGCCAAAATGTCATTGTTACCAGTTCTTAATTACACGAATGTTTGTAGGGAAGCTTCTCCAGAGCCAGCCTTCCCTTCCTGCTGCTTCCAGCCTTCGGGTGAATTAATCCCGTTACACACAAAGCACCCCAAAAACTGAATTACCCAGGCTCTATAGCACAGCCACGCTTATTGAAATGGGAAATGCAAAATATTTTTGTCTTCTCTCTCCTTCTCCCAGGTGAGAAATGCTGCTCCTGGGCCAGGGGCTGCCACATCCACCCACGGCTGGCTCCTGGATCATTGGGAATGTTCTCCGCAGTGTCCCAGGTTTTCCTGGCAAGTGTCTCCTCCGAGTCCTGAGCAATCCCTGGATGCGGCTGCATTCCTCCATGTCCCCAAGCGCTGCCCGTGGTGACGGAGCAGCAGGTGATGCTGCACTGATGAAGAAATGGCTCTGTGAGGTGCAGGGCTGCTGTTTGCATTCCCGTGCTGGCCGCACATTTCTCCTGGAAACCGCTTTTCATCCCCTTTCCATTCCCATTTTATACTGCCACCTGAGCCGCGGGTTTTTAGTGGTGCGTGTGTGTCCCCTCAGAGCTGAAGTAGCAGAGGAAATTACAGCGCCAGTTTTTCACAGACAACAAAGAGATCCCCCCTCCTCCCCGGCAGCCTCTCTGTAACCAGAACAAACAGAAATTCTCCTTTAATCCAGCACTGGCCAAGTGTCACGCTGCAGTGGGGAAGTCAAGCTCTTTTTCAGGTTCTCCTGATCAAAATTCCCTTGTTCCCAGGAAGTGGGAAATTAAACTGGGCACCTGTGGAAACAGAGGTGGAATTTCAGCTCTCCTCCCTTTGCCGGAGTTGTTCAGGCTCAGCTCCGTCCCCCTTGGTGGCTGGGAGAAGAGAATTATTGTCACTTCTCTGTGTCTGGGAGACAGCTCTGTGACAAATAAACAATCCCAGGTGCTTGAACCTCGGATATTGGGATGGGGATTTTGGCATGTGTGGAGCTAGAGCTCTGAATCCCCAGCCCTGGGGACAATTCCCCCTGGATGGCACCGGGCAGGTGGCATTTCCCTGTGACGAGGGACACCAAACGCTGCCCTACCCACGGGTTTGGAGGTGTCACCCCTCTCAGTTTGATTTCCATGGGAGGCTGATTAAACCGATGGCTCCGAGAGGAGCCGTGTGCAAGAATTTTAACTAGCTTGCTGCTCTTTAATATTCACTTCCTCTTCGGGTTTAATTATTTTGTTCCTGCGTTTTCCCTTTCAATTTACTAAAACTCCAGAAATGTAATTAGGGAGAGGCTGAGCTGCAGAGAGCTGCCAGCGCCTCTCCGCCGTGATTAAACGGAGCAGCCCTGCCTCCAGCGAGGGGCTGAAGGACAGGATTCCAATCATTATCCCGTTATCCAGGCAGGATCTGCGGCACGTCGGGATCGGAGTTATTGAAAATGCGGCACTAATTAAACTCCCCTATCAGCAGAGGATGGAAACGCAGTTATTCCATTATTTCCTGGATTTGCCAGCTCTGTCAGGAACCCAAACAAACCCCCGCCTAACAAAGCCCAGCTCAATCACGAGGTTTTAATTTGCGCCGCGCTGGCAGCACCAGTGCCAGGTGCTGCTCCCCTGTGCCCGTGCCAGGGGCACCTGTGGAGCCCATTTCCCATCTGGAGAGCGCCCGGAACGCCGTGCCAGATCTGGGGATCGAGCTAGATTGCTAGATCTTTGCCAGGTTTGGGGAGATCCTTGTGGTAAATTTCAATCATTAAACAGCCTGGGTGTCACAGGCCCCGCTGGTTTGGTTGTTAAGTGGTCATTTTATTTTATTTTATTTTATTTTATTTTATTTTTGGTTGGAGCCGATTAAGAATCCATTCTCTCCTGCTGCTGCCGGGGTGTTTCCATCCCTCGCAGCTCTCCTCAGCCCAGCCCAGCCCCTCTGGAGATCTCTTTCTGTCACAGCAGCCCCGGCTCTGTCACCTCAGTGTGGCTGGGGGGGGAAGAGGATGGGCAGAGCTGCTGGATCCTGGAATTCCTGAACCGTGGAAGGCTGAGCATCCTCCGGGGAAGGGGGATGGAGAGCCTGGATGCTGCAGCCCTGCTCCTGCGGGTGGGATTCGCAGCACAAACTGAGCCAGAGGCTGAGCCCAGCTTCCCTCCCCTGTGGATTCCTGAGAGTGGGGCAGCAGGAGAAGGAAAATATCCCCACCCTCAACAGCTCCTGAAGCGGAGAGAGGCTAAAAAGCATTTTTATGTGGATAAATAGAATGTTGGTGTCTCTTACAGAGATAAATCAAATATTGACATCTTTTCTGTACATGTAGAAAAGAGCTGGGAAATTGGTTCCTTCCAGGTTGGAGGCAGGAATCCAGAGGGTTACAGGATTTGCCTCCAGGTGGGTTTTCCTTCCCTGGGAGGGTGTGGAGGGGCTGGGATGGAATTCCCAGAGAAGATCCCTGGAAGAGTCCCAGGCCAGGCTGGACGGGGCTTGGAGCAGCCTGGGACAGCGGGATGTGTCCCTGGATGGAGCTGGGTGAGCTCTGAGGCCCTTCCAGCCCAAACCCACTCCAGAATTCTGTGATGGAGGCGCCCAGATCCCAAACCACGACAATCCAGCACTGCCTCAAATTCAGCGCAAACCCCCAGGGCTCAGCTCTTCCACAAGAGAATTCCCTGAGTGAATTCCACGGGAGAATTCCTCTCAAGAGGGGACTGCTCTGGTGGGACAGCTCCCTCTCAAAGCCCTCAGCGTTCCCTGCTCTGCACATTTCCCACCCACATCTCCTTCCCTGACTCCCGAACGCCTCCAGAGACCTCCGCTCAGCCCTTGCCGCTGTGACTGAAATCGGCTTTTTGTTCGGGAGAACACAAACACCGCCTAAAACAAACCCTGCCCGGGAGGATTTAATTGCAGGGAATCGGCCGGGTTGCTATTTTTACCTGGATTGGAGACGCATCAAAGCTGGTTTTGGAGGAGAGGAGAGGAGGGGCTCAGCCTTTGAATCGACAGCGGTGAGCCCGCAGCTCCCCCAGCCCCGAGAGCTGGTGCTCGTTAGCAGCGGCTCCTGATGAGGCTGCTCTTGTTTTCCAGCCTGCTTTTGATCCCAGACTCATTAAAACCTGACCCTGCTGAGGAATTGTTTCCCTCTTCCCCAAACCTCGGCACCTGCGGGGTGGGGGAGCCCAGAGCGTTGTCCCTGAATCCCCAAAATTTATGGCAAGCCGGCTTTTCCCCTCAAACAGGAGCTGGTCCTCGTGGGAGCACGGCCTCCAGCCCGGCCCCCTCCCAACCCAAACCCTTCCAGGATTTTGTTTTCCCAGCCGCGCTCACGACAAAAGAAATTAACAGATGGGGGGGTTAGTGCCTCGGAATATTCAGGTTTTGGGATATTTGGAGCAGAGTTTTCTGCTGGCCACGGGGGGAGGCCTCTGTTCCTGCCCCAGGGCGGCCTCCAGGTCCCTCCTGGGGGCTCCCAGCAGGGATTTCATCAAGGGAAAATCCCAATATTTGATCCGATGTGGGGACAATTAAGCCAAACCTGCAGGGAAGCAAATCATCAAATCATCCACCAGCCTGGAAGCCTTTCCTTGCTGTCCCCAAAACCTCCTCGGGAAACACCAAGATTCCAAGGGAATAACAACAATTCCTCGTCCACCTTTACTCTCCCGTGTGACCAGAAAATGATCGCTCTCAGAATTACCTCCATCCCTACAAAATATCCAAAAAAATCCAGTCCCCTCTCCACCTCCCTCTCCAAACATTTGTGGCTTTCTTTTCTTTTTTTTTTTCTTTTTGACCATCTGCTGCTGGAGCTGCAGGAGGAGCTGGGAGAAGCAGCGGGGATGAAAAGGAGAGCGATCGGAGCTGCCAAATTCCGCCCGCGGTGCCGGGGCTCAGCTCCCGCATCCAGCCTCACCCTCCCGGAGCCGCTGCGGGGCCGGTTCTGATCCCCCCGAGCCCGGCAGAGCTTCCTGGGAGAACCCCAGAATCCCAGCAGGAATGTTTTCCACGCCAGGTGCCGGCAGCTCGGAAGGTTTCGGCTCCAAACCCGGCTGCTGGAGGCTCTGCTGGTGGCCGGGGAGGATTAAACACAGTGAAAACGGGGGAAAAAAAATGGAATAAAATCTGGGTTTGTGGCTGGGCTTGGCTCCAGCGGCGCAGCTCCAGCAGGGATTGCACAGGAGCCGCTTTATTTTGGATTCCTGCCGGTGTTTGTTGGGAATGGTTGAAAGCAGAGTTCCCCCTGCCGGTAACTGAGGCCGGAGCTGGCCGAAATTGGGATCTGGAGCAGAGAAAAACCGGGATTGGTTTGGAGGGATCTGCACCTGCCCCAGGCACAAACCCGTTCCTGCCCTGGGACAGCCCGGCCGCAGCTGTGGGGGGAGCAAACCCCAGGAATTCCCTGCGGGAATGTCCTGTCCCAGCCCCAGAACATTCCAGAGCCTCACTACCGCCCCAAAATTCCTGTTGGGAAAGTTCTCCTTACCCCAAAGCTGCACAGGCAGAGGGAGCTCCCAGGGCTGGGAAAAAAACCCAAACCAGAATCTTTGATTCACCTGGATTTGCATCCCACAAACTGGAGAAGGTCTGGTCCAAGCTGGGACTGAGCCTGAGAGCTGTGGAGACCCCGGGATTTGTCCCTTGGGAATTCTGAGCTGCCCCCAGGTGCGCTTACACGGGGAATCACGGAATGGTTGGGGCTGGAAAGGACATTAAATCCCATCCAGTCCCATCCTGGGACAGCTCCCAGGATCCCAGGCTGCTCCGAGCCCTGCCCAGGGCTGGATGGGGCTCACTTCCAGCTGGGAATAAACCCAACAGGCCTCAGCAGCAGGGACCAAAATACCTGGAACCAAAACCTTCTGCAACCCTGGCCCTTCCCTGGGGACGGGAGGAGCTTCCTGACATTTCCCCCCAATCCCAGCCCAGCCTCGGGATGGGGAAGAGGAGCAAACCCCCAAAGCCAGGGAACAGAACCTCCCCTCTCCCAAAGTGCCTCGGAGAGCAAAAAGCAGCAGAGGATGGAAACCCCTGGAATCCCACCCCGGTTCTTTCGGGGTTTATTCCCAGGGACAGCTGGATCCAGGCAGGGACACCCCAAAGGCTCCTCGGGAGGGCTCAGGAACCCCGGGGAGCTGCTCCGGGAATTCCTCCCGCGGATCCCGTGGGGTGGGAGAGGAGCTGCCCCGGATTTGGGGAATTCTCCTTTCCTGGGAGCCAGGGCTGGGCTGAGGCACATCCAGGATTTCCCTGCCGACAAATCCCAGTGGAGCAAAATGCAAAGGGCTGCTCTGACCCCCTGGAAAACCCCACAGTCGCAGGGTGGGGTGCCTCCAGCAAGGCTTTAACCCCGGGATCACCCCAAAGGATTGGGATCGCTCCTCTCCCCTCCCTGCAGGGCAGAGCTGGGTGTCCCAAATCCCCCAAATCCCCACAAAAAATCCCGGAGAAGCGATCATTGTCCGCTTTTCTTTAATAAAGATAGGAAGGATTTGTGTTTTCCTGTTAAGGCAAGGATCTGCTGCTGCTGCTCGGCTCCAAGGGGCAGCTCCGATTACACACACACAAAAAAAAGCTGAATTTCACCTCCAACTAAAGGATTACATTTTAGAGACGATTTTAGAATTTAAAAAAAAAAAACCAAACTCAAACCCAAATTCCACACGGTTTCCTTCTGATTCCCTGTCCTGAGTCCAGTTCCACACCAGATTCTGAGGTACAAGACAATAAATTAAAAGTTCATTCTGCCCGGTCAACCTCAGTGCGACGTCTTCTTCACCCCCTTCCCGAATTTGGCATCGAGTCCAAGGCCTGGGAGGAGACAAAACGCCAGGTTTGTGCTCTTCAGACCGGCAGGAAAACGGGAATTTCGGGAAAAAATCAGCCGGATGTCCCCAAATTCACCCCCGGAACGAGCTGGGTAAATAATACCCCCAGCTAAAAGTTTTACCCAGTAAAAAAGTAAAACAAAAATCTCTGTTCCATTCAGTAAAAAAAAATCCTTTACCTTTAAAATTACTTATCTTTAAAATAACACCCCAAAACAACCCACAGGCAGCTTAAGAAAGCTGCCGATAAAACAAAAAAACTTCACAAAACACGTTCCCGGGAGGTTGTTTTTATAACAATTAAAACCACAAAAAACCTGTTCTAAGTTATCAATAAAAGAAATGTTGTAATAAATTAAAATAATAATAAATTATTATTTATATAAATATATTCATGTATTTATATAAAATAATACATTAAAATTAAAAAACCGTTTCCCTCTTCAAATAAACTCGTAAAAAAGTATTTCATAGATAGTAACGAAATAAAAGTTCTGAGTTTTGTCTCTTCGTGTTATTAATCAAAAAATAAGCGCTTGTAAAAAGAAAAAAAAGTTTTAAAAAACTTAATGAAATTTAATTTTCTTCTTTTAGCATATATTAATAAATCTATTAATAAATCTATTAATATTAATAAATATATTAATAAATCTATTAATAAATCTATTAATAAATCTAATTAAACCTGCTTTACCTTTCTCCTAACCTATCTCACAACTAAAAAAGAAATGCTCAAACCACTAAATTTACCAAACGAAAGCAGACCAAGGTGAAACCATCGGCGGGGAGGAAGGACCGGAGGGGCGGACGCGCCGGCGCCAGGCTCCCTCCCTCCCTCCCGCCCCGTCCCCGTGGGTCTGAGGAGCTGCCGGGGCAGGGATCCGGCGGATTCCCGTCCCAGACTCACCCAGGAACACCAGCACGGTGCCCACCCACTGCATGGGGCTGATGGGGTTGGCGAAGAGCACCACAGAGGCCAGGATGGTGAAGAACTTGCGCGTGGTGGTGATGATGGAGCAGGTCAGCGGCCCGAAGTACACCACGGTCATGAAGATGAAACTCTGCCCCGAGAGAACGCAGCCCCCCGTCACTGTCACTGTCGCTGCCAGGACGGGAAAATCCCAAAGGATCTCCCCCCACATCCCGGTTATTCCTGGGTCTGCGCAGTCCTGGCATGAAGCTCGTCCAGGATGGCTTTTCCCCCATCCCAGGGTGATCCAGCCCGGCCTGGGACACTGCCGGGGATGGGGCAGCCACGGATTCCCAGGGAATTCCATCCCTGCTGCTGCCAGGGAAGGAAATCCCGCCCCAAATCCCAGCCCTGACCCCGTGGGACCAGCCCAGGGCACCGACCTGGCCCAGGGCGCTGGTGAGGCCGAAGAGGAGGATGTTGGAGATGATGCTGGGATAACGCTCCGTGAAACTCAGGAACTCCCAGAGCTCCCCCGTGAACAGGATCCCTGGAAAACAGCCCGGGATGAGCAGCCTGGACGGGGATTCCCCACCCACGTGGGGGCAGGTCGGGCTCAGAACCCCCAAAAACAGGGAGCGAGTCCCACAAACACCAGGAAGGAACAGCAGCAGGACGAGCCATCGCCCTCCTGGTTAATTAGTGAAAGAAAGATCATTAACTGGGATCAAACTCCAGCAGAACAGTCCCCAGCAATTCACCGGGAGCTGCTGCCAGCTCCTGGAACACTTTGGGCCGGAAGGGACCCTTCAAGTGCCACGGGCAGGGGCAGCTCCCGACCCTGCTGGGCTCCAGATTCTGCTCCCAGCTGGAGCAGGAGCCGCTCTGGGGTGGCAGGAGTGGGGCAGGAACAAAGGAAAACCCCACCAAAGGCCAGCCCCAGAGCGCTGTGGGGCCCAGATCCAGCCCCAGAGCGCTGTGGGGCCCAGATCCAGCCCCAGAGCACTGAGGGGCCCAGATCCAGCCCCAGATCCAGCCCCAGAGCGCTGTGGGGCCCAGATCCAGCCCCAGAGCACTGCCCCAATCCAGCCCCAGAGCACTGCAGAGCCCACATCCAGCCCCACAGCGCTGCCCAGATCCAGCCCCAGCTCCTCACCTGCCCCCAGGAAGAGCGTGGAGCACAGGTTGACGTTGAGCATCATGTGGTTGGAGCCCGTCTGGTAGTGAGCCCTCATGTGGTCCTGGGACACCCCCGTGAGCCCGTCCAGGGTCAGCGACAGCAGCTGGGGACAGAGGGACGGACAGGGCACGGACAGGGCACGGACAGGGCACGGACAGACGGACAGACAGACGGACAGGGCACGGACAGACGGACAGGGACGCGGGGTTTATCCCAGGTGAGGAGCGAATCCCACCTGAGAGCCCAGGGTTCACCTAGGTTTAAACCCCGCCTAAAAGCCCGGGGTTTATCCCAGGTAAGGGCTAAAATCCCACCCGAGTCCCAGGGTTTATCCCAGCAATTGAAACCCTGGGACTGATCCCAGGTGTAAATCCCGAGAGCCCCGGGGCTCCTCCCAGGTGTGACCCCCACCCCAAGGCCTGGCCCTGTGGGGTCTCTGTGGGGTCCCTGCACTCACCAGGAGCAGCTCCCCGTAGCCAAAGACGTGCTCGGTGTCCCCTGTCCCTTTTTTGGGCTTGTAGAGGAACAGGGCCACCCCCGCCACGATCAGCAGCACGCACAGGTACTTGGCTGGCGGGTACCTCTTCCGCAGCAGGGTCACCCCCAGCAGCATCACTGGGGAAAAGGGAGGTCAAAAACTGCCCCTAAATCCCCTCACGGGAGTTAAATCCCTAAAAATTCACCCCCAGCGGCATCACTGGGGATAATGGAGGTCAAAAACTGCCCCTAAATCCCCTCACGGGAATTAAATCCCGGAAATGTCATTCCCAAACCATGGCTGGGAAGAAAGAACATCACAAACCGATCCCAAAGCCTTCCCTGGGATCAAACCCAGCCTGGGACAGCTCTGACAGCGGCTGCTGGAGGCACAGAAATCCACAGAAACCCAGGAAAAATGGGGAATTCTCTCACCTGGAATGGGTTTACAAGACTTGCCCAGGACCTGGGAAGGGAAAATGGGTGTCAGTGATCCCCATCCCCAAAGCGAGACCCCAAACATCCCCCGGGGCAGCTGAGTGGACGTTCAGCACCTGCCTCAAAATGAAAAACTGAATCCACCCCATTAACAATTCCCAAACTCCCGATGCCATTCCCGGGGGGTTTCTGTCTCTCCAAAGCCATTCCCAGGGGGTTTCTGTCCCTCCAAAGCCATTCCCGGGGGGTTTCTGTCCCTCCAAAGCCATTCCCGGGGGGTTTCTGTCCCTTGTGTCTGAGCTCAGCCCCTCCCTGCACCCCCTGCAGTGACAATGACACCAGAGTGACCCCGGGACAACGAGAGGCAGGGTCGGTGTCCCCTCAGTGTCACAGCCAGTGTTACAGCAAGGTCCCTGGCCATTGTCCCCAGTGTCCCCTCAGTGTCCCAGGCAGGGTCACAGCTGGGGTCCCCCCAGTGTCCCAGCCATTATCCCTGGTGTCCCCTCAGTGTCCCCATGTCCCCGGTGTCCCCCCAGTGTCCCCCCAGTGTCCCAGCCATTATCCCTGGTGTCCCCTCACTGCCCCAGCCACTGTCCCCGGTGTCCCCTCAGTGTCCCTGGTGTCCCCTCAGTGTCCCTGTGTCCCCGTGTCCCCTCGCCCACCTGCGTGGGGTAGCTGACGAACTGCAGCGCGGAGTTGCTGGACACCATGGCGCCCAGGTAGGACAGCGAGCAGGCCCCGTACAGCCACCCGCGCGTGCGGTCCGGCCGCGCCGCGTCCGTGAAGCGGATCACTGCGGGGACAGCGGCGGGGACGGCTCAGAGCGGCCCCGGGACCCCCGGGACCCCCGCCACCCCCGGGACTTACGGAGCTTGGCGAAGGCGGCGTTGATCACGCACTGGATGAACACGAGCGTCAGCGCGTACTTGAACTTCTCCTGCTTGGCTCCCTCCCCGTAGCGACCGCGGGTGCTGCGGGACGGACACGGGGACAGAGAGGGACAGAAACCGGTGACACCGGGGACAGAGAGGGACAGGAACCGGTGACACAGGGGACAGAGAGGGACAGAAACCGGTGACACCGGGGACAGAGAGGGACAGAAACCGGGGACACCGGGGACAGAGAGGGACAGAAACCGGGGACACCGGGGACAGAGAGGGACAGAAACCGGGGACACCGGGGACAGAGAGGGACAGAAACCGGGGATACCGGGGACAGAGAGGGTCAGGCACCGGGGACACCGGGGACACCTTGGGACAGAAACCGGGGATACAGGGGACAGAGCGGGACAGAAACCGGGGACACCGGGGACAGACATAGACAGGCATCGGGAACACCTCGAGGCAGAGCGTGACAGAAACCGGTGACGCCGGGGACACCGTGGGACAGGCACCGGGAACACCGGGGACAGAGCGGGACAGGCACCGGGGACAGAACCCAGGGCACGGGGAAGGAGCGGCCGGGTCCGGTTGCTCGGGTCTGCCCCGGTCCCTGCTCTCCAGAGCCCCCAGCTCCGGGTGTCCCCCTGGCCCCGGTCTCTCGCCGGTGTCCCCGTCCCGTGTCCCCGTTACTTCCCAGCTCCTCCCGTCCCCGCCCCGCGTCCCTCCAGCCACGCTCGGTCCCGGCGTCCCTCACATGCTCTCCTGCAGGATGCCATAGTAGAAGTAGCAGGCGAACACGCCGAGGAAGCAGACGGGCAGGCGGAGGCGCTCGGGCAGCCCCGCGCTCGCTGCCATGGTGGCGGCGGGGCCGCTCAGCGCGGGCGGCACCTCCAGCGCCACATCCCGCGGCGCCCCGGGCGGCCTCATCGGCCCCGCCGCGCCCGCACCGCCCCGCGCCGCCCGGCGCGCTGCCGGACGCGCCGCGGGGGGAGAAGCGGGCGAGGAGGGCTGGGAACAGCCCGGAGCCGGGCGGGGGCTTCGGACCGTGATTCCCGAGCCCTCCCCGGGGCTGCACCCGCCGCGGTTCGGCCGTGATGGGACCGGCGGTGAGCGGCGCGGAGCAGGCGGTGCCGGGGGCACCCCGGCTTCGGGGGTCTTCGCGATGCAGGGCGCGAGCAGGAGCGCCCCCAGATGTGGAGGGCGGCGATTGGGTGCTCTGAGGAGGGGGGGCACAGGGACGGGCTGTGATTGGTGAACCGGGAGGAGGCGACACCGAGCGGGGCCCTCCGGGGTCCTTCCACCGGCCCGGGCCCGGCTCGGAGCCGGGGGGGGGCGGCGGTGCCGGGTCCGGGACCGGTTCCGCCCCTCTTAAGGTCCCGTTCTGTCGCTGCTGCTGCTCCAAGCAGCGCCTCTGGGAGGTTCCCGAGCACGGGAAAAGCACTTTGGCCAGGGAGGGACGAACCCTCTCCAGGGCACTTCGTCCTTCACAGTTCCTCTCATCCTTACGGGAATTCCAACCCAATTCACAATCCCCGGGATGCTTCCTGGCTGTCACATCCCACCTCCAGGGCACTGCTTTCCGCAGGCTGCACGGAGGAGCTGCCGGGGCTGGAATTCTCAAGGCTTTGCACCGCGAGGGAGCTCTGTGAGCTCCGGCGGCTCAACTGGGCCCTGCCCGCACTCACGGCGGCCTCGTGCCCCTATCAAAGATGGCGGCAACACCGAGCCCCACTGCCCGAACCAAACATGGCGGCTCGCGGCTTCACTGCCGGCGTCGCCTGCCCGGCTCCAATATGGCGTGCGGTCACGTGACGGGGGGTGTGGGCCGCGTCCCGGCGGAAGCGTGAGGGACCGAGCAGGGAACGGCGGCTGGCGGCGGCGGGAGCGGGGCTGGCGCCGCCGGAGCAGACGTGCCGCAGGGCGGGGGACACGGCTGTCACCACGGAGTCCGCCAGCGCCAACACCGCGGCGGCCACCGCCGCTTCGCGGGCCGCGGGTGCCGGGGACCAGGCAACCTCGCTGCCCCCGCCCAGGATGCAGCGCAGGAAGGTGAGCACGGCCGGGAAACGGGGGAGACGGCCGGCGGGGAGATCGGCGAGCTCGGGCCGCTGCTTTGGACCCTTCCCCAGCCCCTCCGCTGCCTCTCTCGAGTCTAAAACTGGGGAAAAAATAGCGGCCTTGAGCCCCCAGCGCCCGCCCCCTGCCCTCTCTGATTGGCTCGGGCGCGGGCAGGCCGGGCGCTGATTGGTCGCTCCGCCTCTCACTCATCGCCCCAACGGCTCCCGTTTACCCTCCCCCGCGCCGGCAGTGGGTCGCGCCCTTCGCCGTTTCCGATTGGCCACGCGCTTGGAGAGCCGGCCGTCTATTGGACCGGTCTCAATGCCGGGCTGGCCGCTGATTGGCGGCCGCTGCTGTCCATCCTCTCCCCCAACGGTCACCTCGCCGCGCCAGCCTCGTTTCTCCCTTCCCCCCATCCCGCCGCGGCCCCCCCTCCGGTTGGCGTTGCCGTGGGAGCAAGCCTCGCTCTGATTGGTCGTAGTTCGCTGTCAATCACGCGCGGTGGCGGTCGCGTTTTTACTCCTCGAGCTTCCATTGGTGTGCCTCCCTCTGGGCCCTGCCCACGCGCGCTGTGATTGGCTGGGGCCGGCGCGGCTCCGCTGGGTGCAAAACAAAGCGGCGCGGGGGTCGCGCTCCCGCCGGCGGCGCGAGGCGCCCCCCGCCCCGTCCCCTCATGGCGGCCGCGCCCCTCCCCGTTCCCCTCACGGCCGCCGCCATCGCCGCCCCCTCACGGCCCTGCCCGCACCGGGGTCCCGCAGCCGCCCCCCAGCCCCGACCGGCACCTGCCGCCACCCCCTGACCCCCGCTGTCCCCTCACGGTGTTACCGTTTAACCGCACCTGGGGATTTGGCAGAAGCCCGGAATGTGGAAAAGACAAAAATAAAGCTCGTACGTTGAAGTATGGCTCGTTTAACAATGAAGTATGGCTCGTTTAAAAATGAAGTAAAATGCTAGAATGGTGTTAAGTAACCATGATAGCTGGAAGGGAAAAAGGAGAAAAAGTAGTAATTTGCTGACCGATGCCAGTCCCCCTTCTGACATCCAGATTGCTCCCCCCACTCTTGGGATAATTCCCGAGAATTCCTCCAGTTTGTGTACTGGGAACATCACTGCGTGGTGGGGAATATCCCTTTGGCCAGTTGGGATCACCCGTCCTGGTTTCTTTTTTGGAAAGCTGGCAGAGCAGGAGACACAAAAAGAAAGGGAATAAAGAGCCCCTGATTTGGGATAAACCACACAGATCACCCTTCCCGCTGAGGTGGCTGGGAGGACGTGGAGAACATTCAATACTCCCTGCTTGTTTTGCGGATTTTTAACAGCAGAAGTACAATATATTAACACTGAAACATGCTAACAGTATAAGCGTTTCAATGCGGGCGCTGTGTGCTGTTGCAGAGGAACGCGGGCAGCAGCTCGGACGGAACGGAGGACTCGGATTTCTCCACGGATCCCGAGCACACGGACAGCTCTGAGAGCGATGGCACCTCGCGGAGATCCGCCCGCGTCACCCGCTCCTCGGCCAGGCTCAGCCAGAGCTCCCAGGGTGAGGGATCGCCTCCTTAAACTGGGAAGGGCTCCTTCTTAATCCAGGGAAAAACTTCTCCTTAAATCAGGATAAGACTCCTTCTTAAACCAGGGAAAAACTTTTCCTTAAACTGAGGAAATGTCTTCCTCAAACAAGGGAAAACCTCTTCCTTAAACTGAGGAAATCTCTTCCTTAAACAAGGGAAAACCTCTTCCTTAAACTGAAGAAATCTCTTCCTTAAACCAGGAAAAGGCTCTTCCAGCCCCACACACAAAATCCCAGCTGCAGCTCCATGCCAGCAGCAATCCTGCTGTTCCCCAGGGTTACGGGCTCTTATCTAAACACTGACAGTTCTTATCTAAATCCTGACCGTTCTTATCTAAACCCAGGGATCTTCACTTCTCCCAGTGGGAGCTGGGTAGTAATTACGGGTTAATTAAGTTGTTAAACCTGGAAAAAGCTGCTGTTGCTCCAGATTGCTCTGAGCATCCTGAGATTTTTTATCAGGCAAGGCCAGAGCGGGGTGACGCGGGCAGGACAGAGCCACAGGGTGTTGGGAGTCCCTGTGGGTGCTGTGGTGTCCCCATGGTGTCCCCGCAGTGTCCCCACGGTTCCTGTGCTGTCCCCATGATGTCCCCATGGTTCCTGTGATGTCCCCATGGTGTAACCATGGTGTCCCCTGCTGTCCCCATGGTGTCCCTGCAGTGTCCCCACAGTTCCTGTGGTGTCCCCGTAGTGTAACCGTGGTGTCCCTTGCTGTCCCCATGGTGTCCCTGCAGTGTCCCCACAGTTCCTGTGGTTTCTCTGTGGTGTCCCCATGGCCCCTGTGCTGTCCCTGCGCTGTTCCCCGGTGTAACTGTGTGTCCTACACTGTCCCCACACTGTCCCTGTGCTGTTCCCACGCTGTCCCCCGGTGTAACTGTGTGTTCTCCAGTGTCCCCACGCTGTCCCCACGCTGTCCCCGTGCCATCCCCCAGTGTAACCGTGTCCCCCGCGCTGTCCCCACGCTGTCCCCATGCCATCCCCCGGTGTAACCGTGTCCCCCACGCTGTCCCCGCGCTGTCCCCGCGCCGTCCCCCGGTGTAACCGTGTGTCCCCCACGCTGTCCCCGTGCCATCCCCCGGTGTAACCGTGTGTTCCCCACACTGTCCCCGTGCCATCCCCCGGTGTAACCGTGTCCCCCACGCTGTCCCCGTGCCATCCCCCGGTGTAACCGTGTCCCCCGCGCTGTTCCCCGCGAGCAGACTCCAGCCCGGTGCGCAGCGCGCCGGCGTTCGGGCCGGACGAGCCGGTGTACTCCACGCGCAGGGTGACGCGCAGCCAGCAGCAGCCGGCTCCCGTCACCCCCAAGAAGTACCCGCTGCGACAGACGCGCTCCTCCGGCTCCGAGACCGAGCAGGCCGTGGAGTTCTCCGACAGAGGTGCGTGCGGCTCCCGCAGGGCGGGGGTCCCTCGGGCACGGGGGGATTCTCAGAGGTACATGGATTCCTTGGATTGTACATGGATTTCTTGGATAGAGGGGGGATTCTCAGAGGTACATGGGTTCCTTGGATAGAGGGGGGATTCTCAGAGGTACAGGCATTCCTTGGATTGTACATGGATTCCTTGGATAGAGGGGGGATTCTCAGAGGTACAGGGAGGAGTAGGGAAACACCTGCTCTGAGGGCAGGAGGGGCTCTGCAGGGTCCCTGAGGTGATGCAACACTGCCTGAGGCCAGCATTGCTATTATTTATATTTATATTTATATTTATATTTATATTTATATTTATATTTATATTTATATTTATATTTATATTTATACATATATTTATACTTCTATTTATTTACAATTTGCATATTACATATACTTAGAAATATATTGGAAGCCTTCTCCACGGCCTCAGGTGAAATGCAGCGTTTTCTTGGGGGTCAGTGCCTGTGTCAGCGCAGGAAGCCCAAAATTCCCAGTGCCCAGGGTTCCAACGGGAGTTTGGGAGACATTTGGGGAGCTTTCCCCAGCTCCCTGCAGCACAGAGGTGTTCGTGGAGCTTTTCCCCAGTACCCAGGGTTCCATCAGGGGGTTGGGAGACATTTGTGGAGCTTTTCCCTAGCTCCCTGCAGCCCAGAGGTGTTTGTGGAGCTTTTCCCCAGCTCCCTGCAGCCCAGAGGTGTTTGTGGAGCTTTCCCCCAGCTCCCTGCAGCCCAGAGGTGTTTGTGGAGCTTTCCCCAGCTCCCTGCAGCACGGAGGTGTTCGTGGAGCTTTCCCCCAGCTCCCTGCAGCACGGAGGCGTTGCTGGATCTTTCCCCCCGCGCTCCATCCCCTCTGCTCCTCGCGCAGACACCAAGAACGCGGCGGATCAGGACGAGTCCCCTCCCCGCACGCCCACGGGCAACGCGCCCTCGTCCGAGTCCGACATCGACATCTCCAGCCCCAACGTGTCCCACGACGAGAGCATCGCCAAGGACATGTCCCTGAAGGACTCGGGCAGCGACCTGTCCCACCGGCCCAAGCGCCGCCGCTTCCACGAGAGCTACAACTTCAACATGAAGTGTCCCACGCCCGGCTGCAACTCCCTGGGTAAACTTCCCTGGCACTCCCAAGGATCCTCGGGATTCGGGATGGTGGCGAGAGAGAGAGAGAGAGAGAGAGAGAGAGAGAGAGAGGCAGCCTTGGTGCAGTTTTGTCCAGAAAGGGAATTTTAATACTGCAAAAATAAGGAATGATAAAGTGCATGGTGTATCTGGAGGGAAGTGGAGCAAGGTGGTAACGAGGGGCAAAAAGCAGGAGGATGGGGTCGGACAGGGTGTCCTGGTTTAGGGCAAATTTGGGGAAAAAAAAACCCCAAACGGGGTCCAAATCAGCCCCTTCTCCAACCAGTCTGGGAGAAAATCTCCTCAGAGAAGGGGAAAAAACCTATTTATTTAACAGAGTTTGTTAGTCTTCGCTAGTCTTAAAGGTTCAGAATTTAACACACAGCATAAGCAGAGCAGATGGGGGTAAAAGCATCAAGAGGGGTATTTATACATTCTGGTGGAGGTGGGTGTTAAGGTGGGGTCTGAGGGAAGGGTCCAACAGGGCAGAACAATTAGGAAAATTAAAATTAACGCCCCAAAAATCAACCTAAGGGTAACACGAAGAGCTAGGAACTTTCTGGCAGCATTTTGCGTGCTTGAGCTGAGGGAGGATGTGAATAAGCCTCTTGGTTATCACACTTTGAACGAGGTTTCCCAGGTGTTCTTAGTCCGGATTTTTCCTCTTTCCCAGGGTAGCTGCCCTCTGCCGGGGCCCTGGCAGTCCTGCTGAGAGGTTCCTGCTTTATTCCCGCTGGGCTGGGTGTCAGGTGCTAAAAACAGGCAGCGAACTGGGCTCAGGAATATCGAGAAGCGGGTCTGGAGGAGGGATGTGAGGGATAAATACAGGGATGTTGTTCCTGGAGGTGTTTTCTGTTTGGGGGGGGTGACAGGATGAGGAAGCAGATAGGAGAGTGGGCACAGGTGTGGGAGGAAAAGTGCCAGGTTTGTGGGCAGGGAGTTGGGTTTTTTGCCAGAAGCAGGATTCCAGTCCCAAATTACTGCGCTCCCATCACTGGCTGCTTTGGCTTAGCGTGAGATAAAAGATTTTCCTTCCTTTCTAAACCAGGAAATTTCCTCCTCCTGTGAGGGGTCTGCCCATCTGGGAGGCTTTTCCCACCCCTTTGGGATCATCTGTCACCGGTTTTGTTGTCCCTCTGACCCCTTGCAGGACACCTGACCGGGAAGCACGAGCGCCACTTCTCCATCTCGGGCTGCCCTCTCTACCACAACCTCTCAGCAGACGAGTGCAAGGTGAACCTCAGCATTTTTACCTGCTCATTTGGGACTTTCCCTTCCTCCTTTGGGATCTCCAGGACGAAATCCCGAGCCTTGGTGGTCCGTGAGCAGAAAGCAGCTCGCACCTGCGCGGCTGCGGGGCAGGGGAGCTCCACCTGGGAGGGCAGGGGGGTGACAGGAGGCGGCTGCAGCGCTGACAGGGGAGTTTTGTCCTCCAGGTGCGAGCTCAGAGCCGGGACAAGCAGATTGAGGAGCGGATGTTGGCCCACAGGCAGGATGACAACAACAGGCACGCCACCAGGCACCAGGTGAGCGGGCACAGCCTCGGCTCCCGGCTCCCAGCTCCACACCCCTGAGGAGCTGCTGACCCTGCCCAGCAGAGGAATTCCTTGTGTCCCTTGAGGGAGGAGGTGGGAGCAGGCAGGGGGAGCAGGGGTGATCCTTTTCCCCGCGTTTGGGTGTGCAGGACCAGGGAATTCCTGCAGGATGATGTTCCCCGGTCCCTGAGTCAGCTGGGAGCTGTTCCCCAGCACGGAGCGTTCCAGGAGGAGCTCACCCTGGCCCGTGGTGGGAAGGGAAATTTCCTGGTTTGCATTCCTGTGCTGCACCTGCGGTGCCCTGCGATTAGCAGAGGATCTGGTTCAAACCCCGTGGACCGGCAGCCAGGACGGGAATTCTTTGGGGTGGGCAGTGGGGGGGATGTTTGGAGGGGCTGGAGCCTCTGAGGGTCCCTCCCTGGGGTTTCTTCCAGGCCCCCACAGAGAGGCAGCTGCGGTACAAAGAGAAGGTGGCTGAGCTCAGGAAGAAGAGGAACTCGGGGCTGAGCAAGGAGCAGAAGGAGAAATACATGGTAAAAGCAGGGATTTTCATCCTTTCATTCCCTTACGGGATGGCGCCAGAGCAGAATTCCGGTTGGGACCGAGCCCCCTCCCAGCTGGAAAAGCTGCAGCACCCAGCAGCTCAGCGGCCAGACCCCTGTCCCTTGGTTTCCCAGGAGCACAGACAAACCTACGGCAACACCAGGGAGCCTCTCCTGGAGAACCTGACCAGCGAGTACGACCTGGAGCTGTTCCGGAGGGCTCAGGCGCGCGCCTCCGAGGACCTGGTGAGATCCGGCCCTGGGGCAGCGCCGGCCGGGCCCCGGGGGCGGTGGGGCCGGGGGGGCAGCGCAGGGAGCGGGGCTGAGCGCTGGAGGAGCAGCTGGGGCTGAGCCCCGCGCTCAGGAACGCGCGCTGGCGTTCCAGGGCTGCTCCCGGGGGACAGCGGCAGCTTCGGCTTCCTGGCTGAGTTCACAGCCTGGTGTTGCTGGAGCTGCTGAGGAGCTTCCCAAAGCCACATCCCATCTCAGAGAGGGATCAAAGGATCCTTTGATGCTGTCCTGGGACACTTGGGGCGCCTGGGGCAGAGCCTTGGGCTGGAAGAGCCCTCTGAGATCATCGAGTGCCACCGTGACCTGACACCACCTTGTCACCAAGCGCCACATCCAGGCTTTCCCAAACACCTCCAGGGGCGGTGACACTTCCCTGGGCAGCCCCTTCCAATTCCCAGCCCCTTTTTCCGGGGAGAAATTCCTCCTCAGGAGCAGCCTGAGCCTGCCCTGGCGCAGCCTGGGGCCGTGTCCTCGTGTCCAGCAGAGCCTGAGCCCACCCTGGCTGCGCCCTCCTGTCAGGGGTCACGGAGAGCCGTGAGATCTGATCCTTCTGTCCAGGATAAACAGCCCCAGCTCCCCCAGCTGCTCCTCACAGCGCTCCTGTCCCCGTGGATCAGGAGAGGAACAGGCAGCGAGCCATAGGGATTTAACGAAATTAACGAATTCAGAAGATTTGAAACAGATTTCCTGCAGGAAAACAAATCCCAATCCTCCTGCAGCTGCGGGGGCTCAGGACTGCTGGACAGCTAGCCAGTATGATTAAGCAGAAGCTGTTTATTGTTTACATTAAGCCATTGTTTATACATTCTAAAAGCACTGTTCACATTGCTCTTGTCTTGTCCACGTGTTCAGCACACACCTTCAGAAAACAGGGTTGGTTACAGCCCAGTGCTCCACAGCTTTCCTTTATCTGCTTCGTGCACCCTTGGCATTCTGCTTCTCAGCTTCTTTCCTCTTTTAGAACAATTTCTGTCTTAGCAACTCTGGCGAATTCCAGAGGGCTCTGATAAGAACCAGAGGCGGTTTGGCCTCAGCTGTTCCAGTCCATTGCTTTGAGTTCAGTATTTTGGCTGAGCCTGCGCTTCCCCCCGGGCAGGAGAAGCTGAGGCTGCAGGGGCAGATCACCGAGGGCAGCAACATGATCAAGACCATCGCGTTCGGGCGCTACGAGCTGGACACCTGGTACCACTCGCCCTACCCCGAGGAGTACGCGCGCCTCGGGCGCCTCTACATGTGCGAGTTCTGCCTCAAGTACATGAAGAGCCAGACCATCCTGCGCCGGCACATGGTGAGCGCTGGGGAGGGCTCAGTCCCGCTGGGAATGGTGCTGAGGGGCTGGGGAGGGCTCATTCCTGCTGGGAACGGAGCTGAGGGGCTGGGGAGGGCTCAGACCCTGCTGGGAACGGAGCTGAGGGGCTGGGGAGGGCTCAGACCCTGCTGGGAACGGAGCTGAGGGGCTGGGGAGGGCTCAGACCCTGCTGGGAATGGAGCTGAGGGGCTGGGGAGGGCTCAGACCCTGCTGGGAACGGAGCTGAGGGGCTGGGGAGGGCTCAGACCCTGCTGGGAACAGAGCTGAGGGGCTGGGGAGGGCTCAGACCCTGCTGGGAACGGAGCTGAGGGGCTGGGGAGGGCTCAGACCCTGCTGGGAACGGAGCTGAGGGGCTGGGGAGGGCTCAGTCCCGCTGGGAACGGAGCTGAGGGGCTGGGGAGGGCTCAGACCCTGCTGGGAATGGTGCTGAGGGGCTGGAGAGGGCTCATTCCTGCTGGGAATGGTGCTGAGGGCTCAGCCCTGCTGCAAATGGTGCTGAGGGACCAGGAAAGGCTCATTCTCCCTGGGAATGCTGCTGTGACCCTGTGTGCCCGGCCTGGCTCGCTCCCCCATGGAAATGTCCAATGGCGTGTCCCTGTCCCAGGGCAGGGTGACAGCATGACAGCCCCTCTGTGTGTCCCTGTCCCAGGGCAGGGTGACAGCTCTGTCCCTGTCCCAGGGCAGGGTGACAGCTCTGTCCCTGTGTCCCTGTCCCAGGGCAGGGTGACAGCTCTGTCCCTGTGTCCCTGTCCCAGGGCAGGGTGACAGCTCTGTCCCTGTCCCAGGGCAGGGTGACAGCTCTGTCCCTGTCCCAGGGCAGGGTGACAGCTCTGTCCCTGTGTCCCTGTCCCAGGGCAGGGTGACAGCTCTGTCCCTGTCCCGGGGCAGGGTGACAGCTCTGTCCCTGTGTCCCTGTCCCAGGCCAAGTGCGTGTGGAAGCACCCCCCGGGCGATGAGATCTACCGCAAGGGCTCCATCTCCGTCTTCGAGGTGGACGGCAAGAAGAACAAGGTGAGGGCCGGGCCGGGCACCCGCAGGGAGCCAGGGCCCTGGAGCCCCGGCAGGGATTCTGCTGCCTCCCCTTGGCCTGCGGAGTGGGGAGAGCTGGAGGCTTCCCTGGCAGGGGTGGAAAAGAGACAAGAGTGATGGAGGCATAAAGATAAAAAAGTACAAGAGCGATGGAGGCATAAAGATAAAAAAGTACAGGAATGATGGAGGCCTAAGGTTGAAAAGAGACAAGAGTGATGTGGGCCTAAAGTTATAAAAGAGACAAGAGTGATGGAGGCCTAAAGTTATAAAAGGTACGAGTGATGTGGGCCTAAAGTTATAAAAGAGACAAGAGCGATGGAGGCCTAAAGTTATAAAAGGTACAAGACTGATGTAGGCCTGAAATTATAAAAGATACAAGAGTGATGTGGGCCTAAAGTTATAAAAGAGGCAAAAATGATGTAGGCCTAAAGTTATAAATATACAAGAGTGATGGAGGCCTAAAGTTATAAAAGGTACAAGAGTGATGTGGGCCTAAAGTTATAAAAGAGGCAAAAACGATGGAGGCCTAAAGTTGAAAAGGTACAAGAGTGATGGAGGCCTAAAGTTAAAAAGAGATAAGAATGATACAGGCCTAAAGTTAAAAATACACAAGAATGATGGAGGCCTAAAGTTAAATATACACAAGAATGATGGAGGCATAAAGTTGAAAAGACACAAAAGTGATGGACGCCTAAAGTTAAAAAGAGGCAAAAATGATGGAGGCCTAAACTTAAAAAGATACAAGACTGATGTAGGTCTAGAGATAAAAAGAGACGAGAATGATGGAGGCTAAAGTTAAAAAAATACAAGAGTCATGTGGGCCTAAAGTTATAAAAGAGGCAAAAATGATGGAGGCCTGAAGTTGAAAAGGTGCAAGAATGATGGAGGCTAAAGTTATAAAGATACAAGACTGATGTAGGCCTAAAGTTAAAAAAGAGACAAAAATGATGGAGGCTAAAGTTAAAAATATACAAGAATGATGTAGGCCTAAAGTTAAAAAGGTACAAAGTGATGGAGGCTAAAGTTACAAAGAAACAAGAATGAGGAATAAAACATCGAGGCTGCTTTTGTGCTGTGTAGGGTTAGGCCTTAGCAATTAGAAAAACGTGCGAAGCAAGAAGATAGAAAAGTTTAATGATGAGGTTTATGGAAGGGTGTAAAAAGTTCCTGAGTAATAAGAAATATGAAACGAGCCCCTGTTGTTAGATGCAAGGCGTTAATGTCATTTTAATGATTGGTTTTTGTAAGCTCTTATCAATTTACTGTCGCTTAGAAAGCTTCCAAAAAGCCTTGTAACCAAGAAAACTCTGCCAGCAAGAGGTGAGCTGTTGCCATCTTGTAGCTGCCTCGCGCTGTGCTGGGGTAGAGCTGGAGGAGCGTCTCTCCCGTCCCGCGGTTTGGGAATGTTCACATCCAGCCTCTGGGTGCTCCGGCGGCTGCCTCTGTGCCTCGGGAGCTGGGGGCAGCGCCCAGCCTCACCCACCCCCGTCACCCCCGGCATTCTCTCCTGGCCCAGCTGCTCTTTCCCCTTCATTCCTCCGATGATTCTGGATTTATTTGATTTTTTTGTTTGTTTTTGGCGGTTTTGCCCACATTTGGGCTGTCCCACAGCAGGAACCAACACCTGCATCTCTTTATCTTTATTTTTTGTGCCCAGATCTACTGTCAGAACCTTTGTCTGCTGGCAAAGCTTTTCCTGGACCACAAAACCCTTTATTACGACGTGGAGCCTTTCCTCTTCTACGTCATGACGGAGGCTGACAACACCGGCTGCCACCTGATCGGGTATTTCTCCAAGGTCAGAGGGAAACCTTCGACGCGCTCCTCACCCCAGAACGGGGTCTGGGGCCCCGGTCCCTCCTGCAGGCGCAGGATTCGCTGGGTTTGGGAGCAGATCGGGCTCCAGGGCTGAGCTGCGGCGGTGTTCTGTTTGCTGAGGCGTTGCTGCTGCTCCATCCTTCCTCGTTCCCGGCAAAAAACAATCCCAGACCAGCTCCGAGGAGGAGTTACTGCCAGGGAGCAGAGCGGTGTCTTTGGTGGAGAGAAAGAAATTGGGAAAAAATACATCTAAGTACAAAAAAAATGCATTAAAAAACCAAAAACCAGCTCCGAGGAGGAGTTACTGCCAGGGAGCAGAGCGGTGTCTTTGGTAGAGAGAAAGAAATTGGGAAAAAATACATCAAAGTACAAAAAAAATACATTAAAACCCAAAAACCAGCTCCGAGGAGGTGTTACTGCCAGGGAGCAGAGCGGTGTCTTCGTTAGGGGGGAAGGAAATTGGGAAAAAAATACATCAAAATACAAAAAAAATACATTAAAAACCAAAAACCAGCTCCGAGGAAGTGTTTTTGCTGGGGAGCAGAGTGGTGTCTTCATTAGGGGGGAAGGAAATTGGGAAAAAAATACATCAAAATACAAAAAAAATATATTAAAAACCAAAAACCAGCTCCGAGGAAGTGTTACTGCCAGGGAGCAGAGCGGTGTCCTTGGTAGGGGGGAAGCAATGTGGAAAAAAATACATTAAAATACAAAAAAAATACATTAAAAACCAAACCAGCTCCAAGGAGTTGTTATTGCCGGGAAGCAGAGCGGTGTCTTTGGTGGAGAGAAAGAAATTGGGAAAAAAATACATCAAAGTACAAAAAAAAAACATTAAAAAAACAAAAACCAGCTCCGAGGAAGTTTTACTGCCAGGGAGCAGAGTGGTGTCTTCCTTAGGGGGAAGGAAATTGGGAAAAAATACATTAAAATGCAAAAAAAATACATTAAAAACCAAAAACCAGCTCCGAGGAAGTGTTACTGCCAGGGAGCAGAGTGGTGTCTTTGGTAGCGGGGAAGCAATGTGGAAAAAAAGATATTAAAATACAAAAAAATACATCAAAAAACCAAACCAGGTAAAGGAAGTGTTATTGCCAGGAAGCAGAGCGGTGTCTTTGTTAGGGAGAAAGCAATTGGGAAAGAACACGGAGAAAAACACATAAAAATATTAAAAAATACATTAAAAAACCAAACCAGCTCCAAGGAGTTGGTATTGCCGGGAAGCAGAGTGGTGTCTTTATTAGGGAGAAAGAAATTGGGAAAGAACACGGAGAAAAACACATAAAAATACAAAAATTTTTGTATTAAAATAAAATTAAAATAAATACTGGGGGTACAAATATCAGATAAAGTCACCTCAGGACATTCCCCGTGATTTTTTTTTTTTTTTTAATAAAACAGTTCAATTCATAAAAAATCCTGAGTTCTGCCCCTGCTCTTCTTTCCAGGAGAAGAATTCCTTCCTCAACTACAACGTGTCCTGCATCCTGACCATGCCCCAGTACATGAGGCAGGGCTATGGCAAGATGCTCATTGACTTCAGTAAGTGTGGGCAGGAATCGCTCCGGCTGCCGGGGTCTGTCACCGACACAGAGCCGTCACACGCGGACGGGAGCTTTTCACAGAGGTCCTTCTGACCCCAGCTCACGGCCGAGACAGCAGAGAGAAGGAGAAACCCCTTTGTTTATTTCTTACTTTTTATACATTTCTGGGTCCAGCCGAAGATTGGCTTTTTGGGGTTTCCACCCCTCAGCCTCAGTGGCCAGACCAATTGTCAGTTACAATTGTTTTCAGGTTGGAAATATGCAAACAAAGGACAGAGAATGGAAAAGAAAGGGTTTGTTTATGTTACATCTGTGGGAAAAAGGTAGAAAACTGCTCTTAATATTGTACAATAACGAAAAGATCTGACTCCATTTATGAAATTCAAAAAGGCCTTAAAAAAACTCAGAGAAACCAGGGTAACAGGAATCCCCTCCCGGCTGCTGCTGCTCGAGCGCCCTTAGTTTCTGAGTAGTTTAAACAGGTTTTTTTTATTATTTTTAAATATTTTAATATTTAAATTATATAGTATATATTACATATTAATAAATATATAATAATTTTTATATATTATTATATATATTAATTTATAAATAAATATATTAATATTAATAATTAAAATATTTGATTTTAATATTTTAAAATATTTTTTTAGGCTATTTGCTGTCTAAAGTAGAAGAAAAAGTTGGCTCCCCGGAGCGTCCCCTGTCCGACCTGGGCCTGATCAGCTACAGGAGCTACTGGAAGGAGGTTCTGCTGCGGTACCTGCACAACTTCCAGGGCAAGGAGATCTCCATCAAAGGTCAGGGGCAGGTTTTGGGACGCGCCCCCCGCGCCTCTCGGGCCTGGCTGCGCCCACCCAGAGCTCGTGGAGCTCTGGATTTCATCTCCCGGCGGCTGGGAGTGGCACGGGTGGGCCGTTGGCAGCGCTCTGGAAGGGTGAACTGGCTGCTCTGGGGGAAAAAGGACGAGATTTTTAAAAGATCCTGCGGAAAGCTTCGTCCAGCTGCGTGTTAGAACGTTAATTTTAACAAAAAACCCAGCTCCAGCGGCCAGCTTGAGAATATTTGGCCTCCTTTTGGTGGCGTTTCTCTGTTGGTGGCACCTGGTGGGACATGGAGGCACCCTGGAAAAGCAGGATCGCAACTTCCAGAGGATTTGCCACAGATCCCAAACCCCTGCAGCCCTGGCTGTGCCCGCTCAGTCCCACAGCTGTGAGGGGATTGCAGCAGACCACTGCTGGGGCCCCGGGGCTTTGGGGCTGTTTTGGGGTGGTTTTGGGGCTGTTTTGGGGCTGGTTTTGGGGCTCTGAGCCGGGCTCTGCTTGCAGAGATCAGCCAGGAGATCCCAGGGAGGTTTTGGGGTGGTTTTGGGGCGTTTTTGGGGCTGTTTTGGGGCAGTTTTGGGGCTGTTTTGGGGCTGTTTTGCGGGCTCTGAGCCGGGCTCTGCTTGCAGAGATCAGCCAGGAGATCCCAGGGGGTTGTTTTGGGGTGGTTTTGGGGCAGTTTTGGGGCAGGTTTTGGGGCTCTGAGCCAGGCTCTGCTTGCAGAGATCAGCCAGGAGACCCCAGGGAGGTTTTGGGGCTGTTTTGGAGCTGTTTTGGGGCAGTTTTTGGGGCTCTGAGCCGGGCTCTGCTTGCAGAGATCAGCCAGGAGACCGCCGTGAACCCCGTGGACATCGTCAGCACGCTGCAGGCCCTGCAGATGCTCAAGTACTGGAAGGGCAAACACCTGGTGCTCAAGAGGCAGGTGAGCCTGGGCATTCTGAGAGCAATCTCCTCTCCCCTCCTCCTTTCCCTTGCTGCATCCAGGGGCTCCTTGGCTTCCCCATCCTGCTCCTCCTCATCTCCAGGGAGCTGGAGCTCCTCGTTCTTCAGCAGGGCAGGGACGAGCTCCCCTGACCCTGCAGGACACCCCAAATCCCACCCTGGGCACCCCTGGGGCCGTGCCCATTCCCTGTTCCAGCGCCCAGCACCCTCTGCATGAGCAGCTTTTCCCTAAAATCCACCCCAAATCCCACCCTGGGCACCCCTGGGGCCGTGCCCATTCCCTGTTCCGGCACCCAGCACCCTCTGCATGAGCAGCTTTTCCCTAAAATCCACCCCAAACCCCACCCTGGGCACCCCTGGGGCCGTGCCCATTCCCTGTTCCAACACCCAGCACCCTCGGCATCAGCAGCTTTTCCATAAAATCCGCCCCAAACCCCCCTGACCCGCTGGGATTGATGGAATCCTGCCTGGCTCCTGCTCCTTCCCTCCCTGGTGAATCCCTGCACTGGCCAAACGTTTTCCCTTCCCTGGGACTCTATTGAAGGGCTTCTGGAAAACTCCATGGAGGAGTTCCTTTGGGAGTTCCTTGGGAGTTCCTTGGGAGTTGTTTTGGAGTTGTTTTCCTGTCACTCTGCCGTAATTTTGCTGTTGCTTTGGTGTAACTTTGGTGTTCCTTGGCTGTAATTTTGCTATTATTTTGCTGTTGTTTTGGTTTTCCTTTGCTGTTGTTTTCCCGTTGTGTTTTCCCGTTGCGTTTTCCGGCTGTATTTTCCTGCTGCTTTCCCCTTCCTTTCCCACTGCTTCCCCCTTGTTTTCCCATTCCTTTCCCACTCCTTTCCCATTGCTTTCCCCTTGTTTTCCCTTTGTTTTCCCTTTGTTTTCCCCTTGTTTTCCCACTGCTCTCCCCTTGTTTTCCCGCTGCTCTCCCCTTGTTTTCCCGCTGCTCTCCCCTTGTTTTCCCGCTGCTCTCCCCTTGTTTTCCCCTTGTTTTCCCCTTGTTTTCCCTTTGTTTTCCCCTTGTTTTCCCCTTGTTTTCCCGCTGCTCTCCCCTTGTTTTCCCGCTGCTCTCCCCTTGTTTTCCCACTGCTCTCCCCTTTTTTCCCCTTGTTTTCCCCTTGTTTTCCCACTGCTCTCCCCTTGTTTTCCCGCTGCTCTCCCCTTGTTTTCCCACTGCTCTCCCCTTGTTTTCCCCTTGTTTTCCCACTGCTCTCCCCTTGTTTTCCCGCTGCTCTCCCCTTGTTTTCCCGTTCCTTCGAGGCACTAACGGCCGAACCGCGCTCCCCTCCGTGCTGCTGCCCCTCCACCATCACCCCTAAACCCCTCCTTGCCCTGCTCTCCCCAGGACCTGATCGACGAGTGGATCGCCAAGGAGGCCAAGAGATCCAACAGCAACAAGACCATGGACCCCAGCTGCCTCAAGTGGACCCCTCCCAAGGGCACCTAAGGGTCCCCAGCGGCGTCCCCAGCGCAGGAGCAGCCTGTGATTGCCTGCTGCAGTGTCCCCAGGGCGGGTCACCCCCCGTCCCCGGCCCTTTGTCCCCACAGTTCTGAGGAACTCGGATGTTTCGGCCTCAGTGAGGCCGCCAGGACTGGAAGTGTCGGGGAGCTGAGGAGCTGCGCTTGCTGTCCCCTGTCCCCTGTCCCCTGTCCCCTGCTCCGTGGCCCTGTCCCTCCTGCAGCCCCCCTGGCTCTGGGACAACGTCTGGAAACGCTTCTCTGGGGCAGCCCCGGCTCGGAACCGCTCCCGTTCCCCCTGTCTGAAGTAGCTGTAGTGGGATCGTCTCCCCCCAGTTCCAGCAGCTGTCCCGAGGATCCAGCAGATCCTCGCTGGGTTTCCTGTGCTTCAGCTGGAATTGCAGCTCCCGCAGCCCAGGGAGCCTCTGGGTGTTCCTGCCTCCCGCTCCCGGAGCCCCCACAGCTGGAAGCACCTCTGGATTAGAGCCCCCGTTCTTTCCTGGTGTGTATCTCGTGGAATTGCTGAGTTCCTGTACATAAACAACCTGCTGAGTGTATTCCCCTGGAGATGGTTTGGGATTTTCGGTTTATTTTGGTTTTTTTTCCCCAGAGCAGCTTTACTGGAATTGCAGGTCCCTTTTTATTGGAGTTTTTTTTGTTTGTTTGTTTTATTTTCCTCCCCCTCTCCAGGCTGAAGGAATCCAAACTCTGGCCTTTTCCAACGAGCCCCAGGATCCCCCAGCACCAATTCCAGGAGCTGCTGTGCTCCAGGGAGGGATGGATTCCCTGGGAAAAACAAACAAACAAACAAAAAAACCAAAACACTTTGATTCCTTTGTCTCTGCCATCAGCAGAAATATCCTGGAATGGCCTCCAGTAAAACCACTGTGCCTGTGTGGCTCCAGTGTCACTGGCACAGGGGACAGCCCTGGGAAGGGGCTGGATCCCCTGATCCCGGGGCTGGATCCCCTGATCCCGGCGCTGATCCCCTGATCCCAGGGCTGGATTCCCTGATCCCAGCACAGATTCCCTGATCCCAGCACAGATTCTCTGATCTCGGGGCTGGATCCCCTGATCCCAGTGCTGATTCCCTGATCCCAGCAGTGATTCCCTGATCTCGGGGCTGGATCCCCTGATCCCAGCGCTGATCCCCTGATCCCAGGGCTGATTCCCTGATCCCAGGGCTGGATCCCCTGATCCCAGCACAGATTCCCTGATCCCAGCACAGATTCTCTGATCTCGGGGCTGGATCCCCTGATCCCAGTGCTGATTCCCTGATCCCAGCGCTGATTCCCTGATCCCAGCATTGATCCCCTGATCCTGGGGCTGATTCCCTGATCCCAGGGCTGGATCCCCTGATCCCGGGGCTGATTCCCTGATCCCAGGGCTGATTTCAATGATCCCAGGGCTGGATTCCCTGATCCCAGCACTGATTTCAATGATCCCAGCATTGATTCCAGTGATTCCAGTGCTGATTCCCTGATCCCAGGGCTGATTCCCTGATCCCAGCACTGATTTCAATGATCCCAGCATTGATTCCAGTGCTGATTCCCTGATCCCAGCACTGATTTCAATGATCCCAGCATTGATTCCAGTGATTCCAGCGCTGATTCCCTGATCCCAGCACAGATTCCCTGATCCCAGCACAGATTCCCTGATCCCAGTGCTGATTCCCTGATCCCAGCGCTGATTCCCTGATCCCAGCACAGATTCCCTGATCCCAGCATTCATTCCAGTGATCCCAGCGCTGATTCCCTGATCCCAGCGCTGATTCCCTGATCCCAGTGATTCCTCACAGAGCAGGGTGTGGGACGGAAGCGCTCCTGGGAAGGTGGGAGCCATTCCCGCTGCCCCACCCTGCCCGGAGCCGTTCCCTCCCGCTGTTCCTGCCTTTCTCCTGGAAACCCCAGCGCTCCGGCTGCGCACCTCGTGGGCACCGCTGACCCCGCTCATCCCCGGCTGCACGTTCCCAGGAAGGAATTTTCCCTGATATCCATCCTAAACCTCCCCTGGCACAGGCTGTTCTTGGGGACAAGAGGAGTTCTCTCCACATGGAGTTTTCCCCTTTTCCATGAAGGAATTTTTCCATCCTAAACCTCCCCTGGCACAGCCTGAGGCCGTTCTTGGGGACAAGAGGAGTTTTTCCCCACGCTGAGGGGAAGCTGCTGGAGGAAAATTCCCCGAGATCTCCCTGAATTTCCAGGAGCTGCCCCGCAGTCCCCGATCCTTCTCCCACTGGAATTCCTGCTGGCTTCTCCCTTTTGCTGGGACGCTTTCCCAGAAGGAACGGGGGGAAGAGACGGGAGCCAAATCCGTGCAGTGACCTCAGCTGTTCCTGCTGCACTCCCCAATCCGTGGGGACGATCCCTGTGCCCCCAGCTCCCCCTTTGCTGTGCCAATCCCGCGGAAAGAGCTGGAACTCCGAGCGGCTCCCGGGCCAGGGAAGAGCAGCTCTATTTCTGGGATCGTTCCCTGTAATTATCCCGGCCTTTCCTGCCCTCCCCAGCCCGGCCCACGCGGCCCCGAAACCACCAGAGGTGCAGGGAAAAAAAACGAAAAAAACCCAAAAGAGCGGGAGCCAGGAGAGGGAAAAGAAAACATCCCCAGGAAACCACGGATCCCAGCGGCTCCTGCGGCCTTCCTGCCGGAGAGCTCGGCCCCCGGGAGCTGCCAAACGGGACCTGGCACCGTCCTGCAGCTTCCAGGGAGCTGGAATATCCCTGAATTTGGGATCAGGGAATGGAGCTGGCACCATCCTGCAGCTTCCAGGGAGCTGGAATATCCCTGAATTTGGGATCAGGGAATGGAGCTGGGCAGCTTCCAGGGAGCTGGAATATCCCTGAATTTGGGATCAGGGAATGGAGCTGGGCAGCTTCCAGGGAGCTGGAATATCCCTGAATTTGGGATCAGGGATCAGGGAATGGAGCTGGCACCATCCTGCAGCTTCCAGGGAGCTGGAATATCCCTGGTTTGGGATCAGGGAATGGAGCTGGCACTCTCCTGCAGCTTCCAGGGAGCTGGAATATCCCTGAATTTGGGATCAGGGAATGGAGCTGGCACTGTCTTGCAGTGTCCAGGGAGCTGGAATATCCCTGAATTTGGGATCAGGGAATGGAGCTGGCACCATCCTGCAGTGTCCAGGGAGCTGGAATATCCCTGAATTTGGGATCAGGGAATGGTTTGGGATGGAAGGATCTCGAATCCCAGCCATTCCCAGCCCCAGGACGCCTCCCACCACCCCGGGCTGCCCCAAGCCCCCTCCTTGGGCGCTTCCAGGGATGGAGCATCCACATTTTCTCTGGAAAACCCATTCCAGCCCCTCATCACCGCCTGCTCTTCCCGGTTCTTGCACCTGGAACTTCCTTTTCCCGACCTGAGCGGGGAACTGGGGGCAGGAGGCTTCTCCCTCCTCTGGATCCCCAGCTCCGGGAGGGGCAGGATCCCAGCAAAACGGGGATCGGGGCCATTCCAGAGGATTCCTCACGAGCCAGACTCCCCGGGGAAACGTCCGCGATGTTTTCCAGCGGGAGCTGGATGGCCGGGAAGGGCAGCAGAGGGTGCTGCTTCCCGCGGGAAAGGCAGGGAGCTCCCGGCAGCTCGGGGTGGGCTTATCCCTGATTTCTGGGCAGAAGGAGAGCGATAATCGGGAGATGGGGAGCGGGGCAAACCCCGAGCTGCTCGGGGGTGTTTGAACCGTTCCCAGCTCCGCAGGGTGTCGGTGGAGGATCAGGGGATCCTCAGGGGATCCTCAGGGAATTCTCAGCCTGGATTGGGCTGGAAGGAGCTCAAAGCCCCCTCCCCTGTCCCGGGTGGTCCCTGCGCTTCCCGGCCAGCCCAGAACATTCCATGGGCTGTGCCCTCCTCACTCCCCTTCCCGGAGCGAGCCCCGGCCATCCCGCCCTGCTCCAGCTTCCAGGGAATTCCTCCCCGGGGCTGGGATGGGGATGGAGAACGCACCCGCGGCTGCGCTTTAGCCAAACTCAGGGACTCTTTTTTTCCCTTTTTCCCCTTTTTTTGTGTCTCCTGCTCTGCCAAGGAGGAGATTCCCAAAAGAAACCGGGACAGGCGATCCCAAAAACCCTTCCACGGTGCCGGGATCACCGGGCCCGGCTGCTCAGCACGGGCTGATCCCAGTTTGGGCACAGCAGCGCCCGGGATCCTCCCGGGGAGCTGCGCCCGCGGATCCGGATGGATCAGGAAGTTTTCCTGGTGATTCACCGGGAGCTGCTGCTCCCTGTGAGTCACTGAGGAGGGGCAGGGATGGAGGGAGGATCGGGGATGGATCCGTGGATGGAGGGATGAATGGATGGATGCATGGATGGATGCATGGATGGATCCTCATCCCAAACTGATAACGGGAATTGCTGTTGTGGCTCCTGGGCTCCATGCCAGTGGGAGAAGAAAGGAATGGGAATTTGCAGGAAAAGGGGCCTCAGGATGAGCTTTTTCCACCAGAAAAGCACATCCCAGCAGATCCCAGCAGATCCCAGCAGATCCCAGGACATCCCAGCAGATCCCAGCAGATCCCAGCACATCCCAGCACATCCCAGCACATCCCAGCACATCCCAGCACATCCCAAAGGGGTTTGGCTGCCCAGGGCTCTCTCAGGGCTCCCTCCTTTTCCTGACATCCCCCGGAATTCCCCGCAGCCACGCCAGGGATTTTGGGGCTCCAGGGAATCCCCTCCAGGGATTTTGGGGCTCAGGGCATGGAGGATCTTTCCCGGAACGTCGCTCCCTGCCCATTCCTCAGGAGCAGATCCTGGAGCTGCCGCTGCCCCGCCGGGCTCCGGCCCCGTCCCTCCCGTCTGTAATTACGGGATATTTTTGGGTTTCCCTCCCTCCCCCTGTTCCGGGCCCGCGGCCCCCGCAGGATGAGCCGGGGAAGGTGCCGGGCTCGGGAAGCGGCAAATCCCGGTTTCCAAAGGGCCGGGAGGAGCAGGAGCTGCTGGGCAGGGCTGGCAGTGCTCCCAGTGCTCCCAGTGCTCCCAGTGCTCCCAGTGCTCCCAGCGATCCCAGTGCTCCCAGTGCTCCCAGTGATCCCAGTGCTCCCAGTGATCCCAGTGATCCCAGTGATCCCAGCGATCCCAGTGCTCCCAGTGCTCCCAGTGATCCCAGTGCTCCCAGTGCTCCAATCCCAGTGCTCCCAGTGCTCCCAGTGCTCTCCAGGCTTGCCCAGGCCAGGAAATCCAGGGAGTTTGGGGGATCAGGGGGTTCCGTGCACCCCGTTCTGTCCCGCTGGGCTCAAATTCCCAGCTGGTTGTCACAAATAAAAAAGGGATTTGATGCTGGAGGTGCACGGATCCGGGATTTGCAGGGATCAACAGGGATCCGGGATCCGCCCGGTCGGGAGCAGGGAACGCTCCCAACTCTCCCCGGAATCACGAAATCCCTCGGGAAAGGTTGGGACAGCGGGAACGTCTCGGGCTCCGCACCATGGAAGTGTCAGGCTGTGCAAAGCCGGGGTTTGGGAGCGGTGGGGGCTCCGCCACCCAGGATCCCGCGGCAGCATTCCAAGGAATCCGGGGCTGGCTCCGCTCCCTGTGCCCGTTCCCGTCTGCAGGCAGGAGCAGGCTCGGGAGAGCGGGGCTTGGAACGAGCCCAGGGCCCCTCCGAGCACCCCAAATCCCGGGATGGTTCATCCCAAATCCCGGGATGGTTCATCCCCATCCGAGCATCCCAAATCCCGGGATGGTTCATCCCCATCCGAGCATCCCAAATCCCGGGATGGTTCACCCCAAATCCCGGGATGGTTCATCCCTCTCCAAGCATCCCAAACCCCGGGATTGTCCATCCCAAATCCCGGGATGGTTCATCCCCATCCGAGCATCCCAAACCCCGGGATTGTCCATCCCAAGCCCCGGGATTGTCCATCCCAAATCCCGGGATGGTTCTCATCCCCCGCAGCCAGGGAAGCCGCGGCTCAGCCCCCGAGGGCTCGGAGTTGGATTCTCCGCCACGAATCGGGAATTCTGGGATGAGAACGGGGCGCTGCAAAGGGAGAGACGATCCCAGGGCAACCAGGACGAAGTACAAGAAGGGAGAATGGATTTGCCCGGGGCGGTGCGGGAAGCCCGGGAGGGAGCCGGGAAATCCCATCCAGCCCCATCCCAGCGCTCCAGCCGCTCCCGGCACCTGCAGCATCCCCGGCCAGGGAACGGCCCTGACCCGGGTTTGCCCCTTTGGCTCCCCGGCGAGGAGATTCCTGCCCGGAGCCGCCCCTGGCTCCACGCGAGGCTCCCGGGAGCCGAATTCCCTCTCCGGGAACGATCCAAACCCGTTCCCAAGCCACGGACGCGCTGTTTTCCAGCCGCGCTGGCCTCCCTTCAAAGCCGGCCAGCGGAGAAACATCTCCAGGCTCATTCCCATTCCCTTCTCCCAGAAGCTCCCGGAGCCTTCCCTGCCCGAGAGGAGCCCGGGCCCGGCTCCTTGTGGGATCTTCCCCCGTGCCAGGCTCCGGCTCCGCTTTCATCCCTCCGTGCCCGCCCCCTCCTCGCCTTTGATTCCCGGCGCTGGGAGGAGGCAGGAGCAGGGAATTGTCAGCTCCGGCCCCTCCCGCCGGCTCCGTGCGGTGCAGACGGAGCTCGACATCAAAGCCCGGCGCCTGGTTTCTTTTTTTATTATTCTTTTTTTTTTTTTTTTTTTTTAGCTGGAATGCGGCGAGCCGGGAGCCGCGGCCAATTCCAGCGGCGGTTCCTGTCCCGTAACTCGATCCCACATCCCTGGAGGCGTCCCCGGCACCGACAGGTGACACTGGAGCCGCTCCGGGCACGCCGCTCCTCGGGAACAAGTCTGACTTTGCAGAGCGCCGAGCTTTTCCGGCACGGTTTGGAGGCTGCGGTCGGGATGGGATGAGCTGCGCTTGGAAAGGACTCGCCTGGATGGGATTAACCCTTTCCAGAGCTCCAGGCTTCCTCCCTGCTCCGCTTCTCAGGGACTTGGGAGCGGATTTTTCGTGTTTTTTTTAATCCCTCGCGCAATTCCAGATCTCGCTGCTTCCCACGCTGCGGTGGCACCGGCGGGATTTTCCTCACCGGAAGCGGGAGAATCGCTCCAGCCTTTCCCACGGCAGATGGAGGCTCCTGGAATCACCGCTTGGAAAAGTTCCTGACCCGCTTTGACCTGGGGGAGGGGGCGACAAATCCCAATAAATCCCAATAAATCCCAATAAATCCCAATAAATCCCGCTGGGCTGGGAGAAGTGCCCGGGACGCGCCCGGATCCTCTCTGGGATCACATCCAGGCTCAGGGGGATTTTTCCCAGGGAGAGCTGAGATCCCTTAGGGGGCCAGGATGGGATTCCCCAAAACCCCGGAGCAGGTTTGGCGTCTCCGTTCCCGGCGGGGAATCCTGGGAACCGCCAGGAAAATTCCTGTAAGGATTTTGGGATTTCATGGAATGACTGGACAGGGAACAGCCGGGGATGGGGAGGACGGGAATTCTCTGCCCTGGAGCAGAGGCCTCGGCCAGGGCACTGCTGGGAGCAGTCCTGGAGTTGGGGATGTTCCTGGAGATCCTCAGGGCGTTTTCCTCGGATGGCTGGGGTCAAACCGTTCCTCGGGATGTTCCCTTCAGGAAATCGGGGAATCCCCTCCCCGGATCCCCGAGCCTGTTTGGGTCGGGACTGGAAAAAATCGCTCGGGTGGGATCATCCCAGGATTTCCCCCGAGCCCGGCAGGGATTGGCACCACCAAATCAGGGAATGTTTACAGCAGGCAACGAGCCCAAAGGAATCCCCGGGCCGCTCCAGCGCCACACGGCAGAGCCTCCTTCCAGAGGGGAAACTGAGGCCCGGAGCAGCATTCCAGAGCCAGGGAATGCTCCCGGGGGCTTTTTTTATCCTGCCTCAAACCCCAATCCCGGCCCAGGGCCCCGCAAACAAAGGAGGGCTTTGAACTCCTCCTCATCCCCGGGAGGGGAGGCAGGGCAGGAAAATCCTTCCCAGCCTTCGCCCCCAGCCAGGGAATATCTGGGGATCCCTCTGGATGGGGCCTGGGGAGCAGGAATTCGGGCTGAGCTTTGGGAAGGATCCTTTCCTCCCCGGTGGGGCTGAGGAGAAGGACAGGGCCTGGATCCATCCCAGCTCCTCCCGAAATTCCAAGATTCCCCTGCACCCAGGGCCTCCCTTTCCCGGGGTTTCTCCGTGGGATGCTCAGCAAGGGCAGGAGACGGTGGAATGGGGCCGCGGAATTTCGGGAGCTGTTGTTGTCGTCCCAAATTGAGGATGGAGCCCATCAGGAATTCCAGCCCTGCCCGGGATTTCCCAGCCTGGCATCCAGAGGGGGAGAGCCGCGAAGTGCCACCAGGGCGAGGTGACACACGCGGGGACAGCTCGGGCGGCGGCGGCAGGGCCGGGAGACGCTCTCCCGACGGAATCCCCGGCTCCGGGGCCGCTTTTCCCAGCCGGGAAAGGGATTTGGGAGGGAAGCGGAGCCGGCGTCAGCTCCGGGATCCCGCGGTGCCGCTCCCGGAGCCGACGCCCGCCGGGTGCCGGGGCTGGGAGGGAGATCCGTGCCGAGGAGCCGCTCCCAGGCTCCGGCAGGAGATGGGATCAGGGCTCCGGGGATGAGATCAGGGCTCCGGGGATGAGATAAGCGCGCCGGGGATGAGATAAGCGCGCCGGGAGGTGCCGGCGCAGTCTGCGGCGCTGTTTTCCTTCCCGCTGCGGGACGGCCGCGCTCCATAGGTGGCCTGGCTGGGAGCGGGATGGTGCCTGAGCAAACAATTCCATGCGGAGAGGAGCCGGGGCCAATTCCCTGCCGGCTGCGGGTTGAACCCTCATTAACAGCCGGCGCTAATTGCGCTCCCTGCACGGGCCGGGCCGTGCCCGCCTCCCCAGCGCGGAGCTGGCAGGAAAAGCTGCGGGCTCGGATCCCTGCGCTGATCCGGATTCCCGATAAGGAGGTGATTTATCCCCCTCCACTTCCTTCCTCGTGGGCATGGAGACATCCCGGAGGAGGCCTCGGCTTCCCGGGACGCTCCCGGCTGAGCTCATCCCGCAGCAGCTCCGGGCTGGGAACGGCCTGGGCTGGGAGCTGCTCCCGCCTGGAGCACGCCTGGATTCGGGGTCCGATCCGTGCTGGGATTCCGGGATTTGTGCTGCTGGAATGAGGGCAATGAGCCGAAAAGCTCCCTCCGGGATTGTATCCGGCTCAGGATTTGCTGCCCGGGCAAAGGGGAATCCGGGAATTCGGGAATCCTGCAGCTCCCTGGCTCTTCCCACGCCCTGGGGCTGGGACAGGGGAGCTCCTGGGGCTCCACTCGGGGCCGGGAAATCGAGGTTCGGTTCTTTGGGAATTCAGCTCCGGGCAGCACCGGCTGGAAAACCTCCGGCGACCTTCCCTGAGCTTCCCGGAGTCCCTCTGGACCGGGAATAAAAACATTCCCTGGGCTCATCCCAGCCCTGCCCTGCTGGGAGCGGGGGTGGCACTGGGGAACAGAGGTGACACCCAAGGGTGACACTGGGGAGCAGGGGTGGCACCCAGGAGCAGAGGTGGCACCCAGGGGTGGCACCCAGGAGCAGAGGTGACACCCGGGAGCAGAGGTGACACCCCAGGTCCCCCCTGCTCCCTCCCCTCTTTCCCGAGCCCGTCCGGGCAGCCCGGGCCTGTTCTCCTGAGGTTCTCCCAAAGTTCTCCCAAAGTTCTCCCGAGGTTCTCTCGAGGTTCTCCCAATGTTCTCCCAATGTTCTCCCGAGGTTCTCCCGAGGTTCTCCTGAGGTTCTCCCAATGTTCTCCCAAGGTTCTCCTGAGGTTCTCCCGAGGTTTTCCCAATGTTCTCCCAATGTTCTCCCGAGGTTCTCCCAATGTTCTCCCAATGTTCTCCCGAGGTTCTCCTGAGGTTTTCCCAATGTTCTCCCAATGTTCTCCCAATGTTCTCCCAAGGTTCTCCCAAGGTTCTCCCCAGGTTCTCCCGCGGTTGAGGAGCGGCCTGGCCCGGGGCATTCCCACTTCCCGGGGCACCTCTGGAATGCGGCGGGGCTGGAACGGCCCCAGCCGGGCCAGGACCTCCCGGGGAGCAGCAGGAGAGACCCCAAAACGGGGACAGGGGGGACAGGGGGACACCGGAGCCTCCCGGGGTCACTTCCAGGGAATGAGGCTCAGGGCTGGAGCTTCTGGGGCTCCAGCTCCTGCAGAGCAATTCCAGAAATTCCAACAATTCCAGCAATTCCAGCAACTCCAGCCAACAACACCGGGCTCAGGTGACACCGGGGATGGATTCATGGATTCCGGGATGGATTCATGGATTCGCTGCTTCTGGCCAAGTGCCCCAGAGAAATTCCCGGGTGCTGATGCAAGACCAGGCTGTGGAAATGTGGGATTCATCCCGCTGGAATGAGGAGCAGCAGGACGGGTCCCTGGGGCAGGGAGGACACGAGGAGAGGCTGGGCACGAGGGGGGATTGGGATCCATGGGGTTGGGATCCATGGGGTTAGGATCAATGGGGTTGGGATCCATGGGGATCCATGGGATTTGGATCCATGGGGTTAGGATCAATGGGGTTGGGATCCATGGGGTTGGGATCCACTGGGATCCATGGGGTTAGGATCAATGGGGTTGGGATCCACGGGGATCCATGGGATTTGGATCCATGGGGTTGGGATCCATGGGGTTGGGATAAATGGGGTTGGGATCCACTGGGATCCATGGGGTTAGGATCAATGGGGTTGGGATCCATGGGGATCCATGGGATTTGGATCCATGGGATTGGAATTGCCTTCCCCTATCCCAGGGTATTCCAGGCCCCGTCCAGCCTGGCCCAGGACACTTCCAGGGGTGAGGAATCCACAGCCCTGGGAGGCCCCGGCTCCCTGTGGGGATGGGGGAGGTTCCTGGCAGGAATTCCGTGTGTATCCCAAGGAACTCCTGCTCCACGCCAGGAGCGTTTCCGGAATCATTGACCTCTAAGACTCCAAGGTCACCAAATCCGGCGGGACGGGCTCGGGGTCGCGTGCTGGGATCCAGCCCGGAGCTGCAGAAATCCAGGGAAGGTCTGAGCAGGTCAGGAACGGCCCCGGCACCTTCGTCCTGCCGGGATTCCTCCTGAGAGGAAAAGGGAGCGGGATCGGAGGGAATTACCGGGAACGGAGCCAGGAGCTGTGTCTGGGGTAAGGACACGGCGGCACAAATCCACAGGGAAAGCTCCAGGGCACCAGGGAAGGGACTGAGCCCCAAAAATGTCCCGGAAGCCTCTTGGAATTGTCCAGGGGTGCTGGGTGCCTCCTCTGGAGCAGCCGGAGCTCGGGATTTCCAGGAATTCCGCATCCATCCCCCCCCCAGGCTCGGGATTTTCAAAGAGCTCCTTCCCTGAGCAGATCCCTGCTCCAGGCTCGAGGCTCCCGGGATGTTCCCGGCCCCGCATTCCCGGGATCCGGCCCCGGTGCTGAGCGGCGTTATCCCTGTAGATGGCATCCCAGGATCTCCGCTGGGATGCTCCTGGATCACGGGCGGGATCCGGCCGATCCCGACATCCCGAGGGTCTCTGGAATCCTGGATCCCGGCCAGGCGGATTCACCCCGGGGACAGAATCCAACCCGGGCAGATCCCGGCTCCCGCTGGGATTTCCCGGGGGATTCCAGCCCCTTCCCCGGCAGCGTTTGTGTCCTGGGGACATCCAGGGAAGTCGATCCACGCTCCCTTTGAAAGGGGGGGAATTAAACCACATTAAAGGCGTTTATTGGGAATTAACCCCGCTTTGATGCGGTCGGGTTTAATTCACGCCGGGAGCGCTGAACTCCAGGGAATTAAACCCAATTTCAGGCCCGGATCTGAGCGGGGAGCCCAGCGGGCTTGGACTGATCGGCTCCAAACTCGTCGTTTTAATTAAGCTGAGGTAATTTTCCACAGTGGCTCCTTGGGGGATTCAGCCCGGCAGGGAGAGAAAAAACCCCCGGGACGCTGCGGGATCGGCGGGATGGAGCTCCCCGTCCCGGGAGCGGCCGGGCTCTGGGATGGGGCTGGGGGCGTTCTGCAGGGCCCGGCTGGGCCGAGCTCTGCTGGGCCGAGCTCTGCTGGGCTGAGCTTTGCTGGGCTGAGCTCTGCTGGGCCGAGCTCTGCTGGGCCGAGCTCTGCTGGGCCGAGCTCTGCTGGGCTCTGCTGGGCCGAGCTCTGCTGGGCTCTGCTGGGCCGAGCTCTGCTGGGCTCTGCTGGGCTGAGCTCTGCTGGGCCGAGCTCTGCTGGGCTCTGCTGGGCCGAGCTCTGCTGGGCTGGGCTCTGCTGGGCTGGGCTCTGCTGGGCTGGGCTCTGCTGGGCTCTGCTGGGCCGAGCTCTGCTGGGCCGAGCTCTGCTGGGCTCTGCTGGGCCGAGCTCTGCTGGGCTCTGCTGGGCCGAGCTCTGCTGGGCTCTGCTGGGCTGAGCTCTGCTGGGCCGAGCTCTGCTGGGCTCTGCTGGGCCGAGCTCTGCTGGGCTGGGCTTTGCTGGGCTGAGCTCTGCTGGGCCGAGCTCTGCTGGGCCGAGCTCTGCTGGGCCGAGCTCTGCTGGGCCGAGCTCTGCTGGGCCGAGCTCTGCTGGGCCGAGCTCTGCTGGGCTCTGCTGGGCCGAGCTCTGCTGGGCCGAGCTCTGCTGGGCCGAGCTCTGCTGGGCTCTGCTGGGCCGAGCTCTGCTGGGCCGAGCTCTGCTGGGCTGAGCTCTGCTGGGCTGAGCTCTGCTGGGCTGAGCTCGGCTGAGCTCTGCTGGCCCGGCTCTGGGGAAGCAGAACCCAAAGTCCTGGAGCGCGTCCAGGCCGCGGGAGGGTTTTTGGGATTTGGATCCCCCCCAGGAAATATTTCAGGCAGCGCCGCCCTGGGCTCCTGGCGTGGGCAGCAGCGCGGTTTGGGAGCCTCTCCGGCCCTCGGCTGTTTTTAACTCTGTGGCCCTAAATCCAGAGGGTTCATCCCACTCTGCGGCCTCTGGATGCGGCTGAGCCCGGGCAGAGCCACCACGTGTCCCTGTGCCACATCCCCGGGGGTGGCACGGCTTTGTCCCCAGTGCCACATCCCCATGGATGGCAGCTCCGTGTCCCTGTGCCACATCCCCGGGGTTGGCACAGCTGTGTCCCCAGTGCCACATCCCCGAGGGTGGCACCTCTGTGTCCCCAGGGAGCTGCACGTCCAGGGATTGCGACATCGCAGCCCCAGAAATGCGGGTCATGGAGCTGCGGGTGTGGGCAGGGAGAGGGACAGGGATGGGACAGGGACAGGGACAGGGACAGGGACAGGGACAGGGAACAGGGACAGGGACAGGGACAGGGACAGGGACAGGGACAGGGAACAGGGACAGGGACAGGGACAGGGACAGGGACAGGGATGGGACAGGGATGGGACAGGGACAGGGACAGGGACAGGGACAGGGAACAGGGACAGGGACAGGGACAGGGACAGGGACAGGGACAGGGACAGGGAACAGGGACAGGGACAGGGACAGGGACAGGGACAGGGATGGGACAGGGATGGGACAGGGACAGGGACAGGGACAGGGACAGGGAACAGGGACAGGGACAGGGACAGGGACAGGGACAGGGACAAGGCACAAACCCTCGGCATCCCGCCCTGCCCCGGCTCCCTCGGGCTCTGCCGGGCTCCCCCTCTCCAGAGGGAGGATAAAGCCTGCCTGGCCACCAGAGTTAATGAACGGAATTAATTAACGGATGTTTGATCGGCGTCTGCTCGGTCCCGTGGGGTGACACAGCCCCAGATAAACCACGGGGGTTCCTTCACATCCCGGATTCCCTGAGCGCTCCTCGCACCGGAGATGGATCCCACCGGGATTTGTGCTCTGGATGTGATCTGGGTTTGCCTTGGGTTTGCTTTGGATTTATTCTGGATTTGCTCTGGGTTTGTTCTGTGTTTGCTCTGGATTTATTCTGGACTTGCTCTGGATTTATTCTGGATTTCCCCCATATTTGCCCTGGATTTGGTTCGGATTTGTTCTGGATTTGCCCTGGGTCTGTTCTGGATTTGCCCTGGCTTTGTCCTGGATTCATTCCGGATTTGTTCTGGATTAGTTCTGGATTAGTTCTGGATTTCCCTGCAGGGAGCTCTGGGCAGACCCAGCTGCTCTGGGCATTCTCCACATCCCAAATTTCCCCTGTCCCGGTGTCCAAACCTCCCTGGGATCTCCTCTGGCCCATCCCGGTGTTTCCCGCTCCGCTCCCCTTCTCCCCGGAGCCGTTCCCTACAAAATCCTCCCCAATATCTTCATTTATCCATCGCCTCCGTTCCCTCCCGTCCCCTTTTTCCGATCCTCCCTCTTCCTCCCCGGGATGACAAAACCCCTTCCAGACAGGAAATCTTCCTTCGTCTCTCCCGAACCCCGAATCCTGAGGAACAAACGTTTAACGACGGCGGCGGAACAGCGCCGGAGCCGCGCTCAGCCCTCTCGCACGAGGGCTAATTAATTAATTGGGAATTTTCCCCGTGGGATAATGAGAGGAAAAGGCTGAGAGGGAAAAGGCCGCTGGGAGCAGAGCAGGGATTTCGGAGGGATCGCCGTAAATCAGGGCCGGGAGAGCGGCAGCCGCGGGCAGTGGGAGGTCCCGGGACGTTCCCAAGCGTTTGGGAATCCCAGCTGGATCCAGGAGGAGCTCCTGCCCCTCTCCTCCCTCCCTCCCCCAGGGGAGGCTCCATTAAAATCCCCGGATTTGATTTATTTTTATTTCCAGGTCCTTGATTCGCTGGGGAGGTTGTTGGATCCGGGCAGGAACAAATCCCTTCATCCTCCTCTGGATCAGTGGAGCCTGAGCTCTGCTCCGGGCAGGGAATCCCATCCCAGATCCCCTTATCCCATCCTGGATCCCTCTATCCCATCCCAGATCCCCTTATCCCATCCCAGATCCCCTTATCCCATCCCACATCCCTCTATCCCATCCCGGATCCCCTTATCCCATCCTGGATCCCTCTATCCCATCCCAGATCCCCTTATCCCATCCCAGATCCCCTTATCCCATCCTGGATCCCTTTATCCCATCCTGGATCCCTCTATCCCATCCCAGATCCCTTTATCCCATCCTGGATCCCTCTATCCCATCCCACATCCCTCTATCCCGTCCTGGATCCCTTTTTCCCATCCCGGATCCCTTTTTCCCATCCCAGCTCCCTTTATCCCATCCCAGATCCCTTTTTCCCATCCCAGATCCCTCTATCCCATCCCAGCTCCCTTTATCTTTTTATCTCTCCTGCCAGTTTTTCCCTCCTTTACATTTTTTTAATCCCCATTTCCCTGGATTTTGGGGTGGGAAATCTTCTGGCCTGAGAACGCCGTGTTCCTTTTTTTCCTGACGGAACAGGAATGGGAGGAGACCCCAGGCCCCGGGAATTCCTGGGACATTTAAACCGATTTAAACAGATTTAAACGGATTTAAACCGATTTAACCCCCTTTCCTCCTCCTTGTTAAAATCCTGGGGGACCCACGGGGGAGCCAGAGGCCTCTGAGCCGGGCAGGGTTGGGTAACCTCTGGAAAAACACGTTCCCAAAGTTCCCGGAGTTCCCGGAGCGGCTCCTCCCTGCTCCCGTCCTGGCTGCGGCGCCAGCTCCCAGCTTCCTCCTTCTCCAGGCTCGGGACGGGAGCAGGGAAAGGTTTTATCGGGAATTTCGCTGCAGCTCCCTGCTGGGGTCACTCCCTAAGGGACACGGGGACAGCCCGGGCCTGGCTTTGTCCCCTCTGGCTGCCCGGGGACCCTGGGGGCTCGGGAAGCTCCAGAAGCCGCCGCGGGAATTCTCCGACCCCCTCAGGATCCGGGAGATCCCATGGATCCGGCATGGGAAGGAGGGAGGGTGGCACTGCTTCGGTGGCGCTGCCTTGGTGCCATTACCTTGGTGCCACCACCTTGGTGCCATCGCCTTGGTGTCACTGCCTCAGTGTCACTGCTTTGGTGACACTGCCTTGATGTCACCACTTTGGTGTCACTGCCTTGGTGCCATCGCCTTGGTGACATTGTTTTGGTGTCATCACCTTGGTGCCATCACCTTGGTGTCACTGCTTTGGTGTCACTGCTTTGGTGTCATCGCCTTGGTGACATTGTTTTGGTGACATCACCTTGGTGCCATCACTTTGGTGTCACTGCCTTGGTGACATTATTTTAGTGTCATCACCTTGGTGCCACCGCTTTGGTGTCACTGCTTTGGTGTCATTGCCGTGGTGACATCGCCGTGGTGCCACCGCTTTGGCACCAGCGCTGTGGTGACATTGCTTTGGTGACACTGCCTTGGTGCCATTACCCTGGTGCCACCACCTTGGTGCCACCACCTTGGTGACATCGTTTTGGTGTCACTGCCTCAGTGTCACTGCTTTGGCGTCACTGCTTTGGTGCCATCACGTTGGTGTCACTGCCTTGGTGACATTGTTTTGGTGCCACCACCTTGGTGTCACTGCCTCAGTGTCACTGCTTTGGTGTCATTGCCTTGGTGGCATCGTTTTGGTGCCATCACCTTGGTGCCACCACATTGGTGTCATTGCCTTGGTGACATCGTTTTGGTGTCACTCCCTCGGTGTCACCGCCTCGGTGTCACCGCCTCGGTGTCACCGCCTCGGTGTCACTCCCTCGGTGTCACCGCCTCGGTGTCACTGTTTTCCCGGCCGTTCCAACCCTGGCAGTGACCGGCGCCGGCTCCTCTCCCGGGAACAGCTCCTGGGACCTTTCCCGTCCCTGCAGCCCCCGGGATCTTCTCCAGGAGCAGAAATTCCCTGGGTGACCCGGGGCGGGGCCGGGTCAGCGCCGGGTGACACCGGTGTCACATCCCGGGACACGGCCGGGATGAGGGATCCCGAGCTCCTCGGAGCTCATGGAAAATCCCGGCCAGTCCCGGGAGGATTTCCGTCAGCGCTGCCGGCTTTGGGGCCAAGCCTGTGATCCTGGGCTTTTCCAGCTTTTCCAGGTGTTTGAGGAGGGAGCTTTGTGCCGGCTCCACTTCCAGCGTGATTTCCTTGGATTCCCCTGGAGATGGACACCTGGACCCGCTCAGAGCTCCCCCGGCTCTGGGGGACACGTGGGGACACCCCCAGGATTCCAGAGGGATCAGAATCCCGATGGGAGCGGGATCCCAAAAGGATCAGGATCCCAGTGGGTTCCCAACGGGAACAGAATCCCAACGGGAACACAATCCAAAAAGGATCAGAATCCCAATGGGAGAAGAATCCCAATGGGAGAAGAATCCCAAAGGGAACAGAATCCCAATGGGAGAAGAATCCCAAAAGGGATCAGAATCCCAGTAGGAGAAGAATTCCAACGGGAACAGAATCCCAATGGGAACAGAATTCCAACGGGAACAGAATCCCAAGTGGATCAGAATCCCAATGGGAGAAGAATCCCAATGGGATCAGAATCCCAAATGGATCAGAATCCCAAAGGGAACAGAATCCCAACGGGAGCAGCAGCCACTGCCTCCCGCCGCCCGATCCGCTTTGCAGGGCCCAGCACGGAGCGTTTCTCCCCGGAAGAGGGAACCTCGGGGATTTTTGGGGTGCCCCCGGCTCCCTGTGGATGCTGGTGGTTCCGGAGGCGCTGCGGAGCGGGATCCGAGATCCCAGGGTTTGCCGGGATCCCAGCGCGTGCCGCTCCATCCCGGTGGGACGCAGCCGGAGGCGTTTTTCCTGTCCGGATCCATGGGCTACTCTGCTCCTGGGGGTCCCAGGACCCCCGTGGGTCCCTTCCAGCGGGGACATCCTGATCCTGCGGAAGGCCAAAGACCCCCGGGGTCCCTCCCTCCATCCCCAGCTCCCTGACCCAAGCAGAAATTCCCTTTTTTTCCCGTGTTTGTCCGGCCCAGGGCCCGGATCCGAGGCTGCCCCTGGGAGCGCTCCTGGTGGTGGAGCTGAGGCTCCATCCTGGAAATCTGGGTGGCTTCCCGGGACGTGCAGGTTCCTGCCGCATCCCAGGAGGGGGCAGGGAGGCAGAATTTACCTGCGGGAACCTCTCAGCCTGGATGGAGGAGCCGGCTGGAGCCAAGGATTCTGCAAGCTGGGCAAAGCTCCCGGCTCGGGAAAGCTTCCTTGAAACTCCGGGAGCAGCGGCGGGCGGCGCCTCCCTTGGCTGCCGCCTTGGCCAGAATGTCCGGGGGCTGTTCCAGGGCAGGACTGGAGCCTCCCGTGCCTGCTGATGAAATCCTCCCGTCCCGAACCTGCCAAACAATCCGCGGCATCGCGCCTGGCCCAGGGCTGCACACTCAGCGCTAAGGGCTGAGCGGCGGCTCCGCCTCCCCCGGCCCGGCCCGGCCCGGTTCGGCCCGGTTCAGCTCCGTTCGGCCCGGTTCAGCTCGGTTCAGCTCGGTTCAGCTCCGTTCCCCCGGATCCAGATCTTTTTTTCCCATCCCGCTCCCGATTTTTCTCCGTCTCCCCCGGCTCGGTTCGGCCGGGCCCGGCTCGGTTCCCCCGGATCCAGGGATTTTTTTCCCATCCCGTTCCCAAACCCCGGCCTCTGGAGCCGCGGTTCAGCTCGGTTCGGCCCGATCCGGCTCGGTCCGGCCCGGTTCGGCCCGGTTCAGCTCGGTTCTCCCGGATCCAGCGCTTTTTTCCCGTCCCGCTCCCGATGTTTCTCCGCCTCCCCCGGCTCCAGGCCCCCGGGATGTTTCTCCAAGCTCAGGAATGTCGGGATTTGGGGTTTTTTTTTCCCAAAAGGAGCTGCGGCCTCTCCCTCAGCCTTTCCACGCTTCTCCGCACGGGCGCGGGGACAGGAGGGAATTATTCCCCCCAAAGCCGTGGAATTCCAGCCCGGCTCCTCCCTGGGGAAGGGGCGCTGAGCATTCCCGGCGCTCCCGGGGCCCCGTTCCCACCTGGAGGGCTCGGAAAGGAGCCCCGAGGATTTGGGAAAGGCCGGGGGAAACACGTGGATCGGGATTTTCACACCTCCGCTGCTGGGGCTGGAGGCTCCTTGCAGCATTCCCGGCTGGAAAAGGGCGGCTCTGGGTGCCCGAGGGAGCCTGGGGAGCTCCTGTTCCTCTGCTGGGACAGATCCCGGCTTTTTTTGGGATTTTGGGCTGCTCTGTCCCATCCCTGCCCCTTCCCAGGGAGCCCTTCCCTCCTTTTCCCACCCTGGCCAGAATTCCCGATTTTCCAGGTGAGCTTTCCTTGGGATCCACGGGAGGATCCAGCCGGGGCTCAGCCAGAGATTCCCACTTTGGAATTCCCACATTCCCTTGGGATCCGCCCTCGCTGAATATCCCAAAACATCCCGAGCTGGGAGAGACCCTCGGGAATCATCCTGATCCCAAAACATCCTGAGCTGGGAGAGACCCTCGGGAATCATCCTGATCCCAAAACATCCCAAGCTGGGAGAGACCCTCGGGAATCATCCTGATCCCAAAACATCCCGAGCTGGGAGAGACCCTCCGGAATCATCCTGATCCCAAAACATCCTGAGCTGGGAGAGATCCTCGGGAATCATCCTGATCCCAAAATATCCCGAGCTGGGAGAGATCCTCGGGAATCATCCTGATCCCAAAACATCCCGAGCTGGGAGAGATCCTTGGGAATCATCCTGATCCCAAAATATCCTGAGCTGGGAGAGACCTTCGGGAATCATCCTGATCCCTCAACAGGACCCCCCAAAATCCCACCCGGTGCCTGGGAGGGTTTAGAAGTTGCAGATCAATGGAAACCCGGGAATTGCGCTCCAAAGGGAGCCGCGGGGACACCGGGGGGTGACAACGATTCCTCTCTCCTGTCCCCAGCGGGGCCCGCGAGGGTTCGATAATTAACAAAGAAAGGTTAAAAAAAAAATGAAATGAAATGAAATGAAAGAGAGGAACCCTCCCGGGGCCACGAGAGGGGGGAAGATCCCGGGGGAGCTGGGCTGGAATTCCGTCCCACTCGGGATCAAAGGCTGCCCCGAAACTTTACCTGGCCGGGGCCGCCCCCGGTGCCCGCCGCCGTGACCCGGGTGACCCCGGGAGCGTCCCGGGACAATCGGGGCGGGAGCGGAGCCGGGGCCAGCTGGGGACAACAAAGGGCCCGGGGGGGTCAGGGTTCAGGGGGGTTAAGGAGCCGAATTCCCAGGAAATTGGCGGATTCTCCACCAAAGGCACCCCGGGGTGAGAGCAGAGCCCCGGCAGGGAGCTCCCCTGGGGAGGAATTCGGAATTTCCCCCCGTCACCCCGAGCTGGGGCGGCCCCGACCCAAACCCGGGATTTGGGAAGGGGCTCCGGAGCCACTCCCGGGAGTTCTGGGGGAGTTTTTCCCGGGCCAGCGCTGTCCCCGCGCCCGGGCGTGGCGGCGTGGCAGGACCGGCTCCGTGGGGACACGCTGATGTCACCTCGTCCTGCTGACACAGCGCTGGCCCCGCAGGGACGCCAACGGAAAATGAACCTCCCTGGAGAGCACCTGCCCGACTTCTTCCCAATATTTACCGGGAAAAAATCTGGGATTGGAGGTCATTTCTGAAGCGGGAATACGATTTATCCGCCCTTGGAGCGGAATATCCTGATTTTTCCCAATTTTTTCCAGAGAAATCTGGGATTGGAGGTAATTTCCAAAGTGGGTGCAGCACTTATCCTCCTTGGAGCAGAATATCCTGATTTTCCCGATATTTTCTGGAGAAATCTGGGCCCAGAGGTTGTTTGTGCAGCATTTATCTTCCTTGGAGCAGAATATCCTGATTTTCCCGATATTTTCCAGGGAAATCTGGGCTCGGAGGTTGTTTGTGCAGCAGGAATATAATTTATCCTCCTTGGAGGAGAATACCCTGACTTTTCCCAGTATTTTTCCAGAAAAATCTGGGATTTGATGTAATTTCTGAAGCGGGAATACAATTTATCCTCCCTGGGGCGGAATATCCTGATTTTCCCGGTGTTTTCCGGGAGAATTTGGCTCCACAGGTCCCCAAAACCCGGGATGTGCCCTGCGCCCTGCAGAGCAGGAGAGGATTTGGTTTTCCCGGGGCCCTGCCGTGACCTGGAAGCGTTCGGAAGCGATTTTGGATCCGGGATTAGGATTCCTTCTGCGACGTTCCGGGCAATTATCCGCTGATAATTACGGCGTTGGATAATTCCAGAGTTTATTTAACATCAGCACTGGGGAAGGGGAAGAGGCTGGGATGAGACGGAGCCCAAGGGCTCGGGAATGCCGGGTTTATTCCCACGGAAAAAACTCGATTTTAGTCAACCCGGACCAGGAAAAGGGTTGGGATTCTTTGGGGAATTCCTGCTTTTCCCTTGATTCCCATCCTGAGCCTGCTGGTGGCGTCTTGGGGGGTTTATTGAGTGGGGAATTTACTGGGAATTTACTGGGAATTTACTGGAAGTTTATTGGTAATTTACAGGGATTTTACTGGGAATTTATTGGGAATTTACTGGGAATTTATTGGGAATTTACTGGGAATTTACAGGAAATTTACTGGGAATTTATTGGGAATTTACTGGGAATTTACAAGAAATTTATTTTGAATTTACAGGAAATTTACTGGGAATTTACAGGGAATTTACTGGGAATTTACTGGAATTCACCCATTTTTCCTATTAAATTAAAGCCGAATATTTTACTCCTGCTAAAGCCTCTTTGCTGTTCCCACTCTCCCTTCCCCATCCTTTAATGTGAAATCCAAAACAGGGGGAAAAAACCAAAACAAAACAAAGCAAACCTCAAACTGAGAGATTAAATCTGGGTTTCGGCTGATGGAATCTGGGATTAGGCCGGGTTTAAGCAGAAATTTCATTTAAAAAAAAAAAATTTAAAAAAATAAAAAAAAAATTCTAATTTTTCCAGGGAATTTTTTTTCTGCCAGAAGTTTGGGAAGCCGCCGAACATTCCAGGTGTCCCTGCCCCGCGGGGCCTGTGCTGCTCCCGCTCTCCACACAGGGTCTCCCTCGCCCTGGACAAGGCAACCTCTAATTAATGCTAATTAAGATCCCCATTCCCGGCCCTGCTTCTCCCGCAGTCCCCGCACGTTCTGCCCCCAGCCCCGTGATGAAATCCGGGATTCCGCCCATGGAATTTCTCCCCCCGGTGCACCGGAGCCTGCTCCCTTTCCCTCATGGCACTGACGGGAATTTCTCCTCCCCAAAATTCCAGCCAGAACCCGGGATGGGAAGGATTCGAACGGGAAAAACTCCCGCGGAGCAGGAAAAGGAAGGATAAAATCAGTAATTCCAGGGAAACCCCGACCCTCGGCGGTGTCCCGGGACAGGATGGGGAGAATCCCAACCCCAGGACGATCCTCGGAGCTTTTCCGTCCGTCCCAGGGGCTGGAATTATCCCAGGCCAGGAGCCGCTCTCACTGCTTTGGTCTCCCTGGAGATGTCCCAGGTGCCTCCAGAGGTCCCCTCCCACCCACAGCATCCCAGAATTTCGCTCCTCTCCCGTTTATTTTCCCCACCAGCCAGGACAATTCCCGGTCCTCTCGAAGCAGCAAGAATAAAACAAATGGATTTGATGGCGGGAGAAGGGACGGATCCGCAGGGCGCGGGTTTGCCGGATCCAGAAAGAGCCTCACCAGAGGGATTCACCAGGAAACAGCTGAAAATCGAATTCCTGGGCAGATCCAGGCGGGAAATGTCCGGGAGCTGCCGGAGAATTCCGCTGCCCGCCCGCAGGAAGGAGCAGCTCCGCAGGGAGACGGAAAATCCCGGTCGGAAATCCCGAGGAAGAGGAGCAGCAGCAACTCCAGAGCCCAGAAACGTCTGGAGGAGCGCGGAAGGGACCGGGAGAAGCTGGAACGCGTCTCACAGACACCCGGGAAACGCTGCCGTGCCGCGGCCAGCCGCTGTACACGGAATTTTCGGCTTTTTTTGTGATAATAGAACCAGAAAAGGCGACGTTTTCATTGGGGTCAGCGTTTCGTCGTTTGGTTAAACACCAAATTTTCATTTCCCTTTTTTTTCGTAATAGTAGAGGCAGAACAGGTTTTATTTTCATTCGGTACAAATGAAATGTTTCCTGGAGGGATGTGCCTGACCCCAGCTCCCAGGAAGAGCCATTCCCAGTTCCTGCTGCCGTTCCCAATCCCTGCTGCGATTCCCATTCCCATTCCCATTCCCAGTCCCAATCCCCGCTGTCATTCCCAATCCCTGCTGCCATTCCCAATCCCTGCTGCCATTCCCATTCCCATTCCCAATCCCTGCTGCCATTCCCATTCCCTGCTGCCATTCCCATTCCCAATCCCCGCTGCCATTCCCAATCCCTGCTGCCATTCCCATTCCCAATCCCCGCTGCCATTCCCAATCCCTGCTGCCATTCCCAATCCCTGCTGCCATTCCCAGTTCCTGCTGCCATTCCCAGTTCCTGCTGCCATTCCCATTCCCTGCTGCCATTCCCAGTCCCTGCTGCCATTCCCAGTCCCTGCTGCCATTCCCATTCCCCGCTGCCATTCCCAGTCCCCGCTGCCATTCCCATTCCCGGTCCCTGCTGCCATTCCCATTCCCAGTCCCTGCTGCCATTCCCATTCCCAATCCCAATCCCTGCTCCCATTCCCATTCCCATTCCCATTCCCATTCCCATTCCCATTCCCATTCCCATTCCCATTCCCAGTCCCTGCTGCCATTCCCATTCCCAGTCCCTGCTGCCATTCCCATTCCCATTCCCATTCCCCGCTGCCATTCCCAATCCCTGCTGCCATTCCCAGTCCCTGCTGCCATTCCCATTCCCATTCCCATTCCCATTCCCATTCCCATTCCCATTCCCATTCCCATTCCCTGCTGCCAGTCCCAATCCCTGCTGCCTTTCCCAGTCCCTGCTGGCTCCAGGCCGGGCAGGGATCCAGGAGCTGACGTGGAAGTGGAGAGGGCTGAGGAGAAACCCCGGGATGAGCCAGCGGGGACTCACCGGGCTGGAATCGCAGCTCCCGTGTCCCCCCCGCGCGCCCCCGGCTCCCCCCCGGCATTCCCACATTCCTTATCTGCCACCCCGGAATCGCTGCTCGGGGGTTTTGGTTTGGTTTTTGCTTTGTTTCGCTTTGTTTCGTTTTGTTTTCAGGGGCTGGACTTTGAAGGTGGAGGATCCCGGGGTCCAGACGGGCGGCAGCTCCTCCACGGTGGCTTTGTGGGGACCAGATTTTCAGGAGATGGGAGCTGGTTTTTCCAGGTGGGAGCGAGTTCTCCGCAGCGCCCCGGCACCTCCCAGGGCGTTTTTCCAGGAGCTGCAGCAGAGCTGAAAGAGCCTGGGATGGTCTGGGGGGAGATTCCCCACGGTCACGGGGGTGAAACCGGGCTGGAAAATCCATGGAATGAGCGCCCGGCGCCCTCTCCACCCCCAGGCAGGGATTTTGGGCGCTGCAGGTGGTTTGGGATCCCCGCGCAGGGCGCTGCGATTAACGGCAGATTAATGAGATTAATTTGTAGCTCATTAAGCCGACATTGATTGGATTTGGTCCCTGGGCAGAGGCAGCCTCGGCTCTCCCGGGGTTACGCTCCCGCGGTTTCTGTGGGGCGGATCAGGGATGGGATCCGGGTCCTGATGGTCCCGGACGCGACCCCAGGGAGCCTCTCCTGCGCTTCCCAAATCCTCTGTTTGACGAGCCCAATGTGAGTTCCCAATTTCCCAATCTCCAGATTTCCAGATTTCCCCATTTCCCGATATCCAAATTTCCCAATTTCCCAATTTCCCCATTTCCCGATTTCGCGATTTCCCACTTCCCAAATTCCCAATTTCCAGATTTCCCGATTTCCAGATTTCCCAATTTCCAGATTTCCCCATTCCTCGATTTCCTCTGCTCGACTCACACAGGACTTGGACAAACCCAAATCCGTATCCCTGCCCTCTCCCAGGTGTGGGCAGCAGGAACCTCCGGCTTTTCCCAAGGGTTCTGCACCCAGCACCCTCTCCCCAACCCCGGGCTGCCTTTCTCCCGGGAGGAGGAAGAGGAGGAGGAGGAGGAGGAGGATGTTGGGATCCCAGCCCGGGCCCTGCTCCCCACACACCTCACCCACGCCGGGCCCTCTCCCAGCGGCCTCCCGGTGACTCCGTGCCCAGGAATGCCGCGGATCCATCGGGAATTGCATCAGGAACTCGTTGTGCACAGGATGGGGCGGCGGTGGCAGCGCCACCCGGGCAGTGACACTGTGACACCCGGGCAGTGACACTGTGACACCCAGGCAGTGACACTGTGACAGTGACAATGGTGGTGGCAGCGCCACCCGGGCAGTGACACTGTGACACCCGGGCAGTGACACTGTGACACCCAGGCAGTGACACTGTGACAGTGACAATGGTGGCAGCGACACCCGGGCAGTGACACTGTGACAGTGACAATGGTGGTGGCAGCGCCACCCGGGCAGTGACACTGTGACACCCGGGCAGTGACAATGGCGGTGGCAGTGACACCCGGGCAGTGACACTGTGACACCCGGGCAGTGACAATGGTGGTGGCAGTGACACTGTGACAGTGACAATGGTGGTGGCAGTGACACCCGGGCAGTGACACTGTGACACCCGGGCAGTGACAATGGTGGCAGCGACAATGGTGGCAGTGACACTGTGGCAGTGACACTCTGACTCCTGGGCAGTGACAATGGTGGCAGAGCCCCCACAGGGATTTGGGGTTTGGGATTTGGGATCTGGGATATGGCATTTGGGATTTGGGATATGGCATTTGGCATTTGGAATTTGGGATATGGGATATGGGATTTGGCATTTGGCATTTGGCATTTGGCATTTGGAATTTGGGATTTGGGATCTGGGATATGGCATTTGGCATTTGGCATTTGGGATATGGCATTTGGCATTTGGGATTTGGGATATGGCATTTGGGATTTGGGATCCGTTCCCGCTCCTCCCAGCGGGGTTGGGGTGAGCCCTGCGCCGTCTCCGGGCAGTTTGGGATTTTTCCAGCCCCGCTGAGCTCATCCCTGGGCTCTCTCAGCTCCCAGCTCATCCCGGTTTTCCCCCAGAAGCTTCTCCCGGGCTCTGTCCTGGCCCCGAGCTCCCGGCGAGGCCGATCCCGAGCCGGGGATTGTCCCGGGGGTTTGTGCCGATCCCGGTGACCCCAAAGCTCCCTGTCCCCACGTCCCTGCCTCCCTCCTGGCCTCCCTTGGGAGCTCGGCTCTCCCGGGATGGCCGGGCTGGCTCCGGGAGGCGCCGGGGGAATCCGGGGATCCCAACTCCAGCCTGGAGCGCAGACGGAGCGCCGGGAGCTGGCAGGGACAGGCATTCCCTGTTCCCAGAGCACCCGGGCCGCGATTCCCACACACACCAAAGCCCAGGGGCTGATAAGGAACCTGCTCCAATTCCCACCTAAATCCATGAATTTATCCAAACCCCGTCCCCAACCTTTGTGCCACTTCCCAGCCCCGGGTGCTTGGGCTGGGCCTCTCCTCACCCCGAGCGCCGCAATTCCCTTTAATCTGGGAGCACCAGGATGTTCCAGCCCCTTCCCTGTCCCTGCGGATCTCTCCTCCGCCCTTCCTTCATCCAGGGGGATCAAAATCCCCTTGGTATTCCCGGGGAGATCCCTCGGAGCCGCACTGAGGGAATTCTCCTCCGTTTCTGCTGGAAACCGGGATTTGATCCCCGGTCCCACGCTGGATCTGGTTATTCCAGGGTTGGATAACGCAGCCAGGAGTTTCTCCCCGGCTCCTGGAATTCTCAGCGTTTATCCTGAGCTCAGTTGGTGTCCAGGTGGGAAAAGCGTTCGGCAGGAACTGCCCAAAACACGCGGAAAACCACCGGGATCCAGGCGGCTCTGGAGCTGCCCTCGAGAACCCCACGATGCCAAAAATAAAATTAAAAAAAAAAAAATGAAAGAAGGAAGGGCCGGGAAGCGGAAAAGAAAATATTTTTCAACCCCGTCTGGCTTTTTGGGAAGAAATCATTCCAGAAAGGAAAATTTATGGAACGGAAGGATCCAGCCCTGGGTTTGGGCCAGACTTTGCTGGAATAAATCCAAGAAAATCCCGTGCCAGCCCTGGGTTTGTGCTCGGCCCTGGGACAGGGATTTGCCCCTCGCTGTTTATCCAGCTTCGGATTTTTGGGAAACGCCAACATCTTTTTTTTTTTTTTTTTTTTTTCATTATTTTGGTTTGTTGATGTTTTCTTTCCGAAAGAGTCAGAAATTTCCAAACGCTGAAACCCTTCCCAAAAGGATCCAGCTGGGATTGCTCAAGTGCCCGCTCCTGCCCCCGCCCTGCCGATGAGTTACGGAGGGTGTGACACCCCGGGATCGCTGATCCCAGCGGCTCCGGAGGCCCCGCGCAGCGGGAACGACCCAATCCTGCCTCCAGAGACATTCCCAGAAAATCCAGAGGCTCCCGGCCCCGGGGGTTTATCCATGTGGGATTCATCCATATGGGGTTTATCCACGTGGGATTTATCCACATGGGATTTATCCACATGGGATTTATCCAGGGGGATTTATCCATGGGGATTCGTCCATGTGGGATTTATCCATGTGGGGTTCATCCCTATGGGGTTTATCCACGTGGGATTTATCCATGTGGGATTTATCCACGTGGGATTTATCCATGTGGGATTAATCCATGTGGGATTCATCCACATGGGATTTATCCATGTGGGATTTATCCAGGGGGATTTATCCATGTGGGATTTATCCATGTGGGGTTCATCCATATGGGGTTTAGCCACGTGGGATTTATCCATGTGGGATTTATCCATGTGGGATTTATCCAGGGGGATTTACCCACATGGGATTTATCCATGTGGGGTTTATCCATGTAGGGTTCATCCATGTGGGATTTATCCATGCAGGATTTATCCTCGCAGGATTTATCCATCCAGGATTTATCCATGTGGGATTGATCCATGTGAAATTTATCCACGTGGGATTTATCCTCACAGGATTTATCCTCACAGGATTTATCCACCTGGGATTGCTCCCCTTGGAAGGCCCCATGTGAAGTGAGATCAGCTTTCAAATCCCATCCCAATCCCAGCAATTCCATGATTTATCCCGGCGCCAATAAAGCCAAATCCAGCTCCTGCTGCTTCCCAGCTTTCCTGGGAAAGGCCGAGGTGACTCCCAGGAGGGGACAGGGAGATAATCTGGGATGTCCTGGGCTGCAGGGATTCCCTGCTCCACTTAGGATCCTTAAAAATGCGGCCGTTAGGGAAGAGCCGGGGAGGTCTGGCCTGGGAAAGAGGGAAATGGGATGGGGCGGGATGAGCTGTTCCCCACGGGGCACTCGGATCGATTTCACTTTCCCCTCTGGAAAACGTGTCCGGGGATATGGGAACGAGGAGGAGGAGGAGGAGGAGGAGGAGGAGAGTTCTCCCAGGGGAATCCATCCATGGGCTGGGACCAATGGAAGCAGCTGGAGCAGCCCCAGTTCCCAGGGGGGATAAAACACTTGGGGATCCATAAAACACCTTCCAGATCCATTAAAAACTTCCCAGATCCATAAAACACCTTCCAGATCCATTAAAAACTTCCCAGATCCATAAAACACCTTCCAGATCCATTAAAAACTTCCCAGATCCATAAGCCACTTTCCAGATCCATAAGCCACTTCCCAGATCCATGGAAAGCCATGGGGAGCCCTCGGATCTGGATCCAGCGCTGCTGCCTGCCCCTTTTCCCTGTTCCCTTGCCTGTGGAACAGCCGAAAATTCCAGAGGAAAAGCAGGGTTTTTTTGGGAGCACCAGTTTGGGACATTTTTGTGATGGGATCTCCCCATTGGCAGCGTCCCAGGCCAGGCTGGACAGGCCTTGGAGCAGCCTGGGACACTGGAATTGTTCCTGCCCATGGAAAAACTTCAGGATCCCCTCATCCTGAGCCATTCCCAGTTTTCTGGAGCTTTGGAGCAGCCTGGGACACTGGAATTGTCCCTACCCATGGAAAAGCTTCAGGATCTCCTCTTCCCGAGCCATTCCCAGTTTTCTGGGACATTGGAATTGTCCCTGCCCACAGGAGAACTTTGGGATCCCCTCATCCCGTGCCGTTCCCTGTTTTCTGGGACACTGGAATTGCTCCTGCCCAAGGAAGAACTTCGGGATCCCCTCATCCAGCACCATTCCCAGTTTTCTGGGACAGTGGAATTGTCCCTGCCCATGGAAGAACTTTGGGATCCCCTCATCCAGCACCATTCCCAGTTTTCTGGGACACTGGAATTGCCCCCGCCCATGGAAGAACTTCGGGATCCCCTCCTCCCGCGCCGTTCCCAGTTTCCCGGGGCCCAGGGAAGCCCTTCCTTCCCCCGGTGTTTTTCCCGGCTCCCCTGCAGCACAACAGCCCGTGCCGATCCGTGCCGGGCCGCGCCGGGACACCCCGCAATTAGCGCGGCATCCCGGGGATGCCGTCCCGGCCGCGCGGGCTTGGATGCCGCGGCGTTTCCAGGGAGCGCGTCCCGATCAAAGGCCGGGAGCCGGGAGAGCGCTGCGCCGTGGGCAGCGCAAACAGGAAACCGGGGCCGGAGCCCCGCAGCTGCCCCGCCCCGGCCCGGGGCGCTTGGGCAGAGCCGGAGCCGCCTCTCCCGGGGCTGCTCCCGCTCCCGTGACGCGTTGTTGTTGTGGAGGAGAAATTCCAGGAGCGTGGATGTCCCTCGGCTTCGGGGGCGGCGTCAGCGCCTGTGGTTTTTGGGGTTAGATGCTGACGGGAGCCGAGCTGGGAGGCCCGGCCGGGGTTTGGGGCCGGGGTTTGGGGCCGGGGTTTGGGGCCGGGGTTTGGGGCCGGGGTTTGTCCTGTACGGGGCACCGGAGGATGGGGATGGACAGCTGGGATGATGGGGGGAGCAGGAACCCCAAAGCATGGGAGAGCAGGAATCCCAAACTGTGGGACAGGAACAATCCCAAACTGTGGGACAGGAACAATCCCAAAGCATGGGAGAGCAGGAATTCCAAACTGTGGGACAGGAACAATCCCAGCCCATGGGACAGGAACAATCCCAAACTGTGGGACAGGAACAATCCCAAACCGTGGGACAGGAACAATCCCAAAGCATGGGAGAGCAGGAATTCCAAAGCATGGAACATGAACAGTCCCAGCCCATGGGACAGGAATGATCCCAAACTATGGAGAGAGGAATAATCCCAACCCATGGGAGAGCAGGAATCCCAACCCATGGGAGAGCAGGAATTCCAAACTATGTGACAGGAACAATCCCAAAGCATGGGAGAGCAGGAATTCCAAACCATGGGAGAGGAACAATCCAAACCCATGGGACAGGAACGATCCCAGCCCATGGGACAGGAACGATCCCAGCCCATGGCAGAGCAGGAATCCCAGCCCATGGCAGAGGAGCAGCAATCCCAAAGCCTGAGTCACCTCCCGGTGCTCCCAGCCCGTAGAGGGAGCTGCTGGAGCTTGGAATCACCGCGCCGTGCTAAATCAACAAACCCGGCGCTGGTGTTACATCGGAGCGGGATGCTGGAATTCCTGCATGGAATGAGCTTTGGGATCCTCCCGGTCCCGCGGGTCCCGTGGTGCCGGGCGGGCCGAGGTGACCGGGACAGGTGACACGCGGTGTCCCTGCAGACCATCCCCGCTCTCCCGGGATTCCCTTCCCCATCCAGGGATGAATCCCTGCTCAAGTCCCTCGGCTCCAGGCAGAGGAGAGGTCCCGGGATGAGCAGCCGGGATCCCCTGAGCCGCGCGGGAAACGCTCAGGTCCAGACTGGAGCCAGCAACCCCAGGAGCAGATCCCGAGGGGCAGGGAGTGGACAGGGGGATGGAGAGAGGGGAACGGGATGAGGGAACGGATCGGGAGCTGTGGGGCCGCAGCGGCTGAGCCGAAGCAGCCCTGGCTGCTCCCAGGATCTGCGTCCCCCTGGAGCAGGGACAGTTCCTGGGGATCCCTGTAACCCAGATCCCTGGAGATCCTGCCCCTCCAATCCCTGGGGATCTCTGCAACCAAATCCCTGGGGATCTCTGCAACCAAATCCCTGGAGATCCTGCTCCTCCAATCCCTGGGGATCTCTGCAACCAAATCCCTGGGGATCTCTGCAACCAAATCCCTGGGGATCTCTGCAACCAAATCCCTGGGGATCCTGCTCCTCCAATCCCTGGTGATCTCTGTCCCCCAATCCTTGGGATCTCTGTCCCCAATCCCTTGGGATCTCTGTCCCCAGTCCTTGGGATCTCTGTCCCCAATCCCTTGGGATCTCTGTCCCCCAATCCCTTGGGATCTCTGTCCCCAATCCCTTGGGATCTCTGTCCCCCAATCCCTTGGGATCTCTGTTCCCCCAATCCCTTGGGATCTCTGTCCCCACTCCCTTGGGATCTCTGTCCCCAATCCCTTGGGATCTCTGCCCCCCAATCCCTTGGGATCTGTGCCCCCCAATCCTTGGGATCTCTGTCCCCAGTCCCTTGGGATCTCTGTCCCCCAATCCCTTGGGATCTCTGTCCCCAGTCCCTTGGGATCTCTGTCCCCCAATCCCTTGGGATCTCTGTCCCCAATCCCTTGGGATCTCTGTTCCCCCAATCCCTTGGGATCTCTGTCCCCCAATCCTTGGGATCTCTGTCCCCACTCCCTTGGGATCTCTGTCCCCAATCCCTTGGGACCTCTGCCCCCCAATCCCTTGGGATCCTGCTCCAGCCCCTCCGCTGTTCCAGGCCTCCATCCAAGGCCCCACGGGATCATCCCGAAGTTCCTCTGGAGTGGGCCGACCTTTGGGGTGGGAGGATGGGGAAGTTTCCAGCGCTCCCGGCAGGCACCGCCTCAGCTTCTCACGGCGCTCCGGCACATTTCCCGCATCCCAGAAAACCGGGAACTGCTGCACTCGGGAGGAAATCGAGGCTTTGTGGAACCACGAAGGCTCCGGGTTGGAGCTGGGCACGGGCTCGGAGCGCTGGGAAGGGGCTGGGGATTTGTTCTCCCGAATTTGTGTCGCCGGTGACCCCCTGCCCTGCAGGAGGAGAGCTGATTCCGCCCTCTGGAGAAATCCCGGGATGCTCCAGGAGTTTTTTCCTTTTTTTTTTGCCCGTGTTTCCCCGGGGTTTCTACTGTCGGGACAGACATTTGTAACCAAATTAAATCCAACCGCAGCAGAAGGAGCCAACAGGAAACTCTGGGGCTTCAATCGCTCCAAATCCTCCGAGGATCCGGGGACGGGAGCCTGGGAAAGCAGATCTGGGCTGGGAAAAGGGACAGCGGGGACTGACTGCCAGCACGAGGGGTGACCTGCGTCCCTGCGGGCTTCCAGCCACATCCCTTCATCCCATCCCTGCCCATGGATTTATCCCATCCCATGGATCCATCCCATCCCATCCCATCCCATCCCATCCCATCCCATCCCATGGATCCATCCCATCCCATCCCATCCCATCCCAGCCCATGGATTTATCCCGTCCCATGGATCCATCCCATCCCATCCCATCCCATCCCACGGATTTATCCCATCCCAGCCCAGCCCATGGATTTATCCCATCCCATCCCATCCCATCCCATCCCATCCCATCCCATCCCATCCCATCCCACGGATTTATCCCATCCCAGCCCAGCCCAGCCCAGCCCAGCCCATGGATTTATCCCATCCCATCCCATCCCATCCCATCCCATCCCATCCCTCGGATTTATCCCATCCCATGGATTTATCCCATCCCATCCCACCCCACAGATTTATCCCATCCCATGGATCCATCCCATCCCATCCCACGGATTTATCCCGTCCCACGGATTTATCCCATCCCATGCATTTATCCCATCCCATCCCATGCATTTATCCCATCCCATCCCATGGATTTATCCCATCCCATTCCATGGATTTCAACTGGGATTTCTGAATTCCTCCTGCCAGCCCCATCCCGTGGTGCTTTCCCTCGGCTCCGACAGCTCCGGGATCTGATCCCACCTCCAGTATCCCCCAATCCCTGGGGATGCTCCTGTCCCTGGGGACTCCCTCCTCTCCAGGAGCCTCTCCCCAGCCCCAGGATGAGCTGAGGGAACACAGCCCTGCCTGGATCACATCCCAAATCCCGGGGGAACTTTCCCGGGACGATCCTTTCCCAATCCTTTCTTCTCGCCGGCTTTTTCTTTGCTTTTTGCTTTTTTTCTTCTCCTTCTTTTCTTTTCTTTTTTTTTTTTTTTAAATTTAATTAAACGAAATTAAATTTCTACAGCATCCTCGCTTTCATTATCCCGGCTCTCCACCGGAGGCATCGCTCGGAGTCCCTCGGGACGAGTTGGACAACGCCGGGAATGCTCAGGTTGAGGCTCTTCCCACTTTTCCTCCCTTCCCTCTCCGGGCTCCTCTCCGGCCCCGGAGCGGCTCCGGGGCTCCAGCGCTGCCCAAGCCGCACTTCAAAGGCTCCGGGAGCTTCCCTGGCAGCTCCGGGTGTGAATCACCCGCATCCAGCCCGGATCGTGCCGGGGGCTTCTCCCGGCTCTGTCCCAGCACGGGGAATGCGGCTCCGCTCCGCAGGGATGGGACTTGTCCGGTTTCGGGGGGATTTCGGGTCCCCAGACGCGGCTGGAGGTGACAAACGGGGATGGAGGAACCCTGGGGTTGGATGTGGAGCCGGGCTGGAAATGTTCACCTGGAGAAGAGAAGGACCCAGGGAGAGCTTCCAGAACGTTCCAGGGCCTGAAGGGGCTCCAGGACAGCTGCAGAGGGACTGGGGACAAGGGAAGGAGGGACAGGACACAGGGAATGGCTCCCAGTGCCAGAGGGCAGCGCTGGATGGGATTTGGGGCAGGAGTTGTTCCCTGGGAGGGTGGGGAGGGCTGGGATGGGATTCCCGGAGAAGCCACAGCCCCCCTGGATCCCCAGCGGCGCCCAAGGCCAGGCTGGAACTGGGGTTTGGAGCAGCCTGGGACAGTGGGAGGTGTCCCACCGGGAACCGGCTGGGATTTCAGGTCATTCCAACCCAAAGCATTCCCGGATTCTCCGATTCCACCACTCCAGGAGGAGCCCTGGCACCTCCAGGGCAAGGCCGGGAGAGATCCCGCAGGATTCGGGGAGGATCCCGGCCGGCGAGGCCGTGTGGGATCATCCCGAGCCCGAGCCCATTTCCAGCTCCAGATCCCAATCTCCCGCACTTCCTCTCTCTCCCTGCGGGGAGATAAAGATCCTGGGCGGGCAGGGCTGAACTGCATCGGGAATTGCATCGGGAATTGCATCCGCTCCCACAGCCCGGAGCGAGGCCTCTCCCGGGGGACGGGGAACGGGAGGGGACGGGCAAGGGGCAGGTGCCGCCTTCCTGTGGGTGTTCTCCAGGGAGAAACCGGGCTGGGGCCGGCACCTGCCGGAGCAGGTGACTCGGGGGTGAGGAATGCGGGCCCGGGATGTGGGCTGGATCGCGCAGGAGATGCCGGGGAGACGGAAAAATCTCCCGAAAGGAGACGGGAAGGGTTGAATCCGTCAGCAGGATCGCCTGGAAGCGGTGCAGGGTTCGTCCCTGCAGGCTCCGGAGCTGCCAGGGGCTCAGCAGGAAAAGGAAAAAAAAATAAAATTTGGAGAGGTTTCAGGGTGGTGGGAAGAGTGGGAATTCGGGATAGGAAGTGGGAAAAGGATAAAGGGGAAATCCTCGCACCTGGCTGGGAAGGGCCAGGCAGGAGTTATTCCCGAAATCCCCAAACCACTTCCTTCAGGGTCAGGAACTGGAGGGATCCCAGGCCTGGAGTGGTTTCCCTCTTTCCCGAGACTTTCCTGCGGTGATGTCGGATTTGCTGTCCTGGGTGAGGGCGAGGATCCCTCTCCCTGTTTGTCCAGGATGAAACCCTGGGTGATGGCGCAGCACAATTCCCTCTGGGACCGGGAAAAACCCCACAGCCGAGCGGAATTCCTGCAGGAATTGGAGTTTGGGATCCTGGGTGATGGCAAAGCACAATTCCCTCTGGGACCAGGAGAACCCCACAGCAGAGTGGAATTCCTGCAGGAATTAAGTTTGGGATCCTGGGTCACAGCACAGCACAGCACAGCACATCACAGCGGATGGGAATTCCTGCAGGAATTGGAGTTTGGGATCCTGGGGCACAGCACAGCACAGCACAGCGGATGGGAATTCCTGCAGGAATTGGAGTTTGGGATGTTTCCCAGCCCTGCAGGTGCAGCCAGGGCACAGCCGGGTCCCTTCCCTGTGGAATCCAAACCCAAGGAAAGGGCCGGGACCGGCTGGGAACGACCCCGCTCCTCCCAGAGCCGGTTTGGGAGAGGGAATTTCCCTTTTTTTGGGAGGCCGGGCCCGGTTTGGCTCGGGAGGAGAAGACGAGGACGGGGCCGTGGGGCAGGATCGCGGGCAGCGCGCTGCCCACGGCATTCCCGGCCGGTGGAACCGGGACGGCCCCACGTGAGCCGGGCTCACACGGCCTTTGATCCGGCGGCGATGTCCCGGCAGGAATCCGGCCCGTCAGGTCCCGTGGCAGCCGGTGGCGCTCGGTGACCAAGCCCTGGCAGCTGAGGTGGCCCCGCTGCCAGCCCAGCTCCACCTTCCGCCCCCGGGGGCTGCGGCGGGATCCGGCCCCGGCTCTGCCCGGGGGGGTCCGGGGGGATGGCGCCATGTCCTGGTGTCCCCAGTGTCCCCAGGGTCGCCAGTGTCCCCTCTGTCTCCGCTGTCCCGGGTGTCCCCGGTGTCCTCGGTGTCCTCGGTGTCCTCGGTGTCCTCAGTGTCCCTGCTGTCCCCACTGTCCCAGTGTCCCGGGTGTCCCCTCTGTCCCCGTGTCCCGGGTGTCCCCGTTGTCCCCACTGTCCTCAGTGTCCCTGCTGTCCCCACTGTCCCAGTGTCCCGGGTGTCCCCAGTGTCCCGGGTGTCCCCTCTGTCCCCGTGTCCCTGGTGTCCCCATTTTCCCCACTGTCCCCAGTGTCCCCAATGTCCCAGTGTCCCCGTGTCCCCAGGGGCTGTGCAGACCCTGACCCCCATCTCCTTTGTGGCCTCTCGGTGCTTGAAAATAAAAGTGTAAAAAAGATGGAGAATCTTGGGGGTGGTTTTGTGGTTTTTTTTGGGGGGGGGGGTTTTCTTCCTCCAGTGGGTGGACAGTGACGGAAAATGAAAGAACCCTTCCTCCTCACCCTCCTCCTCCTCACGGGTGGCCCCGGGTGGCCTCGGCCGCTCCCCATTACTCACGGGGATGATGCTGGAGGGGGAAAAGCAGAGCCAACGGGAAAGATGGAAAACGAATGGGGGAAAAAAAAAAAAAAAAAAAAGGTGGAAAACGAATGGAAAAAAAGATGGGAAAAGGGCTCCGGGTCCTCCCTGGGCTGCAGCTGGAGCTGAGCTCAGCCAGAGGGACAGGGACAGGGATGGAACAGGGACAGGGATGGGGACAGGGATGGGGACAGGGAACAGGGACAGGGACAGGGACAGGGAACAGAAACAGGGACAGGGACAGGGACAGGGACAGGGACACCCCATAGAATGTTCCGGCACCTTTGTGGGGTCACCCCTGCTCAAAACCCATCCCAAACTCTCCCGAAACGCCCCCCTCTGCCCGGGGCGAGGCTGCAGCCGGACCCAAATCCTCAGGATGGGAACAAAGCGGGATGAAACGGGAGCCCCGGAGAGCCCGGCCGCGTCCAGGTGCGATTTCCCGAGGCGGAGGAGACAAAAGCTCGGCCCGGGACGTTCAAAGGGCCGGGATCCCACCCCGCTGCCCGGCTTTGTGCCCGGCGGGGTTGGGTTACGGGGCCGGCGCTGGGGAGGCTCCTCCGCCGCTGGATTAAGGAATTCCAGCCCCATTCAGCGCCCGCTGAACCACGAATAATCCGGGAGCAGCACGGGGCGGGGGGGCGATGGAAAAGGCACCTGCCGGGCCGCCGGAATTCGGGGGGCGGGGAGGATTTTCCTTCGCACCTGGGGGTTTTTCCGCCCGGGTGAGGGCGGCAGGGACGGGAAAAGCCATCAGCGGGTGGATTTTGGGGACAGGGAGCGTCCGGGATCCCGGCTTTGGGAGGGGACTCCCGGTGCCACAGCCCCCCCCCGGTGATGTCGCATCCCTCGGGGTGAATTCCCCGGATCCCTCCCGGCCGTGCCCGGGGAAGGATTTTGGCACCCCGGAGCCGTCGGGGTGGCAGCGGCCGGGCCCGGGGAGACTCCTGGGCGCCTCTTAATGGCACCTTAATGACACCTTTACTGTCCCCGCTTGTCCCTCCCTCGCTGTCCCCTCCCGGCCGGGGTGGAAATGCCCGGCGCGTGCTGCCGGGATTGTCACCGCCGCTAATGAGCCCCTGCGAGCGTGGGGACACGGGACACGGCCGGTGACACGGGACACGGCCGGTGACACCGCCCCGACCGGCCCGGGCTGGCCCCGGGGGCCCGGCTGTGCGGGGAGGCGCGGGGTGGCTTTGGGGACACGGATGTCACCGGCAGTGGCAGAGGGGACACTTGGGTGTGGGGGTGTCCCTGACGTGTCACCATGCGGTGTCACCATACCAGTGTCACCATACCAGTGTCACCCTGCGGTGTCACCCTGACCAGTGTCATCATACCAGTGTCACCATGCCAGTGTCACCCTGACCAGTGTCACCCTGCCCGTGTCAGTCTGCCGGTGTCACCATGCCAGTGTCACCCTGACCAGTGTCACCATGCCAGTGTCACCTTGTCACCCTGCCAGCCCTGCCAGTGTCACCCTGCCCATGTCACCCTGCCAGTGTCACCCTGCCAATGCCACCTTGCCAGTGTCACCCTGCCCATGTCACCCTGCCAGTGCCACCTTATCAGCGTCACCTTGACAGTGTCACCATGTCAGCGTCACCCTGCCCATGTCACCATACCAGTGTCAGTCTGCTGGTGTCACCATGCCATTGTCACCATGCCAGTGTCACCCTGTCAGTGTCACTCTGCCACCCCTGCCAGTGTCACCATGCCAGTGTCACCCTGACCAGTGTCACCCTGCCCGTGTCACCCTGCCAGTGTCACTCTGCCGGTGTCACCCTGTCAGCCTGACCAGTGTCACCCTCTCAGTGTCACCCTGCCAGCCCTGCCGGGGTCCTGCCCGTGCCACCCCTGCCGGTGCGGTGACTGTCACCCCTGGCAGGGCCCGAGCGTTCCCGTGTGGGATTTGCAGGGACGGAACGCAGAGGGAACAGTCTGGGATGAGCCCTGGGATCCCCCGGGATCCCTTCCACAGACCCCACGGGAAAATCCACACGGGGTTTTTATCCAGGGAAAATCCACATGGGGTTTTATCCAGAGAAAATCCACACGAGATTTTTATCCAAAGAAAATCCACACGGGGTTTTATCCAGGGAAAATCCACACGGGGTTTTTATCCAGAGAAAATCCACACGAGATTTTTATCCAGAGAAAATCCACACGGGGTTTTTATCCAGGCAAAACCCACATGGAAAACTTCACTGGAGCCCGGGAATTCGGCCCCAGAGGCTCCAGGAATTCCTCGTCCCCGGCACACGAGGAGAGCAACAACAAGAAACAAAAACCCAGCCAAAAAAACCAGAAACGGCAGGAGGAGAGGAACAATTTCCTCCACCGCTAATTGTCCCTCTGTTAATTAACGAGAGTGTGGGGGCGCTGATTGGGATCTCCCCAAAGCCACAGCTCCTGGCTGGGGACAGCGCTGACCCCACTGGTGACCCCACACAGGGGCAGGAGGGGCTCCGGGATTTGGGGTTTGGAAATTTGGGAATCTGGGGATTGAGGTTTGGGATCCGGGATTTGGGAATTGGGAACTGATGTTTGGGATTTGGGGGTTGAGCTTTGGGATCCGGAGTTTGGGACCTGGGGTTTGGGAATTGAGATTTGGGGATTGAGGTTTGGGATTTGGGGGCTGAGATCTGGGATCTGGGATCTGGGATCTGAGCTTTGAGATCTGAGATTTGGGATCTGGGATTTGGGATCTGGGATCTGGGATCTGGGATCTGGGAATCTGCCCCACTGCCACCTCTCGTGGGTAAATCGGGGACTCCGAGGCGTCTCCTGTGGCTGGGGTGTGGCCATGGAAGGGTCCGGCTCCTTTCCAACCTCCCCAGCTCCCGGAATTCGGGGAGATGGGAATGAAGGTCCCAACACCTCTTTAAGCGGTTCCCTTCCCAAATTAGCGGGGCCAGGCCGAGGCTAATGAGTGGAATAATTGATTAAATCTGTCCCATTTCTGCCTCGCGCCTTCCCCGAAGGTTTCCAGATGGGGAATAATTAATTATCCCCCAAAGCGGCTGGGGGAATTCCCATGGTGGAAAATGAATTAATTGTGTCCCCACAATTAATCCCAGGCTCTTAATGAACCCAGCAAAGAACGGCCGGGGTGGAGAGGGATCAGGGCTGGACCTCAGGGAATGGCCTGGAGTGGGCTGGGAATGGCTGGGAGTAGTTGGGAATGGTTGGGAATGAATGGGAATGGACTGGAATGGGCTGGGGATGGAGTTGGGAATGGTTGGGAATGGACTGGGAATGGGCTGGAATGGACTGGAATGGGCTGGAATGGGCTGGGGATGGAGTTGGGAATGGCTGGGAATGAATGGGAATGGACTGGAATGGGCTGGAATGGGCTGGAATGGACTGGGGATGGAGTTGGGAATGGATGGGAATGGATGGGAATGGATGGGAATGGGCTGGAATGGGCTGGAATGGACTGGAATGGGCTGGAATGGGCTGGGGATGGAGTTGGGAATGGGTGGGAATGGATGGGAATGACTGTGAATGACTGTGAATGACTGGGAATGGGCTGGGAATGGGCTGGGAATAGATGGGAATGGGCTGGGAATGATGGAACTGTCACCTCCACGCTTCTGGGCTGGCAAAGCCCACACCGGGTTTGCTCTTCTCCAGAGAGGAATTTGGGAATTCTCCCCCGTCCCCCACTCCTCCACCCGCCCCAGCAGGGACGGGAATCCAGGGAACGATTTCCTCCCGGGCCCTCTCCCGCTGTTATTTCCACCAGGACCCTTGGACGCTTTTTGCTTTCCGTGTCCCCGGGAAAATCAACCGCGGGTGGGCGCCCCGGAAAACATCTGGAATTTCTGAAGGGAGATTTGGGCTCCGGGAGCGGCTGGGCGGCGCTGGGTCCGAGGGTTTCGGTGACATCGCTCCCGGCGGGATGGGGCAGGGGAGGGGTCCCGGTGCTCTGGGGTTCTGGGGTTTGCGGGTGCGGCCTTGGGGTGATTTGCACCCCTTGTTGGGGCTTTGGTGGCCCCAGGGCCACCGCAGAACCTCTGGGGGCTGGAAATTGGGATGGGAACCCCCGGAGCGAGCCGGGGTTCTCCTTCTTGAGCCAATTCCTGAGCTTCTCCCGGCAGAAAATTTCAAATCCCGGACGCGCTGGAGATTTTAAAATAAAAAAGAAGGGGGCGGGGGGGGAGAGGAAATCAACTCGAGTTTCGCTTTCCCTCGAGTCCCTTCGCAACCGCCCTGCCCCTGCTGCCGCATCGCCGTCACCTCCCACCTCCCCGTGTCCCCTGGGGCCACCTCTGCGCCATCAGGTCCCCTCCCGAGGCGGGCCCTGGGCGCTCCGGGGGTGCCTGGCACCATCCGGGGGGGGGACAAACCCCTCCTCGCTGCTCCCCTCTGGGGCAGGAGCAGCGGCCGGAGCCGCGAGTTTCCCTTCCCTGCACGTCCCCCCCTTTTCCCGCAGGACGCTCCCCGCCATCCCCTCACCCCCCTGCTCCCCCAGCCCGGCTTTTCCCGGTGCCGAGACTCCCCCGAAAAAATAAAAAACAAACCACCCCACAAAACCACGGGGGAAGCCCGGAGGCGGCGTGGGGAGCTCGGTTCGTGCTGCAGCGTCTCCCCGCCTGCCCCGGGACCATTCCGGGCTGCAGATAGCGCGGCTGCTCGGCGGTGGCAGCTCGGGCGTGTGGGAGGGCAGACGCCAGGCTGTCTGCTCCCACTCCGCTGGGCTTGTTATTAACTTCTCCTTGGGCTGCCATTAAGCCAGAATTCCTGCTCCTGGCTCCAGGCTTTCCCCGCGCCGCTCTATCTCCAGCCTAATTACAGCTGTTGGGATCTCCCTTTATCTTGGGGGATCTTTTTTTTTGGGGGGGGGGGGGTGTTGGTTTACCTGGCACACGCCTTGCCGGCTCTCCCCCCTCTCCTCTCCCTCTCTCCTGGCACGCCCATCCCTGCTTTTCCCCTTTAATCCTTCCTGCTTTCATCAGCCCCGGCGGACCGTGGGGGCTGTGCCCGGGTGGATCCGCATCCCGCGGCTCTCGGGAGCATCCCCGGCCAGGCGACAGCCGGTGACACCGTCCCCGAGTGTCCCGGAGCCTTCCGGGGCCACCGCGCGGGGCTCGGCACCTTCCAGCCCCGCCACCGAGGCTCGAGGTTGGCTCCGAGCTCGGCGGTGATTTATTTTTATTTAATTTAAGGCGGGTTGAGGCGATGTGTTTGTCTTGGCAGCGGGGGCCCGGCTCCAAGCCCAAACCCCGCTCCGAGAGTCCCGTCCTGTCCCCGCCGGACCCCGCTGTCACCCACCGCGGCTGGCACCCGGCCCGGCCGTGCCCGTGCGCGCATCTGTCCTGGGATCCTCCCAAAAACAGCCCCGGGGCGAGCTGCGGGCTCTGCGCGGCCCCAGGCGCGGGGCCGGGGTTCTACCCCCGCTCCCAAAGGGGTTTGGAGCGGGCGGTGCTGTCCCCCTGTCCCTGTCCCTGTCCCCATGTCCCTGTCCCTGTGCCCCATCCCTGTCCCTATGTCCCTGTCCTGTCCCTGTCCCATCCCTGTCCCTGTCCCTGTGCCTGTCCCTGTGCCTTGTCCCTGTCCCTATCCCATCCCTGTCCATGTCCCCATGTCCCTGTCCCTGTCCATGTCCCCATGTCCTATTCCTGTCCCTGTCCCATCCCTGTCCCTGTTCCATCCCTGTCCCTGTCCCTGTCCCTGTCCCTGTTCCATCCCTGTCCCCATGTCCCTGTCCCTGTCCCTGTCCCTGTCCCTGTCCCTGTCCCTGTCCCTGTCCCTGTCCCTGTCCCTGTCCCCACCCTTGGCACAGGACGGGGCTGAGGTTGGCACCTTCAGACCCCCGGCCCAGAGGAGGATGAGGATGAGGATGAGGATGAGGATGAAGATGAGGATGAGGATGAGGATGAGGATGGCATCACCGCTGTCCCCCTGGTCCCCCTGGGCCTCCCCTTCCTCTGGGTCACCCCTGGAGACCCCGAAATGGGGTGGGGGGGGCGGGGACACCCCTCCCCAGTGCCTTGGTGGAGTGGGATCAGTGGGATCAGTGGGATCAGTGGGATCGATGGGATCGATGGGATCAGTGGGATCAATGGGGTCGAGGGGTCCCGTCCCTCCTTCCCCCACGATGGAGCAGAGGCCCCTTTGCCCCAGCAGGGAATTGAACCCTGAGCGTCCCCCAGCTCCTGCCAGGGGGAAACATTGTCCCCAAACACCCCTGGGGACCCCGACCCCAAACACCCCTGGGGACCCCGACCCCAAACACCTCTGGGGACCCCGACCACAAAGAAACATCCCTGAGGACCCCAACCCCAAACCCCCCTGGGGACCCGGACCCCAAACAAACACCCCTGGGGACCCCGTCCTGCAGCTCCTGCCGCAGGCTCCCCTGCTTTGGCGTACACATTTTGGGGCGCTTTCATCAATTACGGCGATTTCCTCCATCCGCCTCCCAACAGAGAGCTGGGAAATCACAAAGGGCTGCGAAAGGGGATCTGCGCCCCCCTTAAATCCAGCTCTGGAACATTCCTGGGATCCCCCCGGAGGGCAGCGCCACCCCCAGCCCCGGCACCCCCTCGGTGCCCCCCAGCGCCGGGTGAGGAGCCCGGGAGGGCGCGGAGCTCACCCCGACAAGCCGGCACCCGTCCCGCAGCCCGTGGGGGCTGAGTCACCGCGGGGAAAGTGAGGAGAGGGATAAAAGCGCATCAGGGGAGATTTCTCTTTTTTAACTCCTCTCCTGGCCCCGGCTCCCTGGGCGCGCGGCGCGGGCAGGGCCCGGAACATCGGGAATTCTCCTCGGGCCTGGGTGGGGGTCGGGGGCTTTCCCCCTTGGTCCCCCGGAGTTTTGTGGTCCCCACGGAGGCTTCGCCCCATGCCCCAGCTTCGGGCTGATGCGGGGTTTGGAGCCCCGGGGATCATCCCGGGGACACTGCTGGGGTGAGGGGACAGTGCAGCAGCGAGGGGACGGGGCCCGGGTGCCACCGGGGAGGGACAGGGGGCAGCGGGCAGAGCCGGGGGGTGAGGCCGGGCTGTCCCCGGGACGGGCAGGACACTGTCCCCGCGGGTCCCAGATTGTCCCGCGTGTCCCCGAGCCAGGCAGGACACTGTCCCCGCGTGTCCCGGAGGGGGGCAGGACACTCCTAGTGTCCCAGGGCCGGACAGGACACTGTCCCCTCATCCCCACGTGTCCCGGAGTGGGGCAGGACACGGTCCCGCGTGTCCCAGAGTGGGGCAGGACACTGTCCCGCGTGTCCCAGCCCGGTTATTTCCGTCCCTCCGCGGGTGACTCCGGGCCGGTGGCCGCATGGGAGCGGGGCCGGGCCCCTGCGCAGCGCCAGGGCGGGGACAGGGGACAGGGGACAGGGGACAGGGGACAGGGGACCCTCCCAGCCCCCGCGGTGGCAGCAGGGACAGCGCTGCCTTCCCCGCTGGGTCACCCCGGTGTCCCCAAAGCCGTGGCTGACCCCGCCACCAGCGCGGCTCCGCTCTGGCTGTCCCCAAAGGCGGTGACAGCAGCTCGCGGCCCCGCGCGGGGCGGGTTTGTCACCGCTGTGCCCTCTTGGGGTGCGGGGGGGGGCGGCGGGGGTCCCCGCGACACCCCCAGGACACCGGGGAGGGGGGGTCAGGGTGTCCCCCCCATCCCCGGGGAGGGGTCACGGTGACACGGGGTGGGGGGGGGGAATGGCCTCGAAGGGGGTCCCGCACACAGTGGGGGGGTGGGCGCGGGGTGAAGGGGGTGCCCCGGGAGTGACGTCACTGCGGGGGCGGGGCGGGGCGGGGCGTTCCGGGCATCCCCGGGATCGGGGCCTCGGCAGCCGGAGCCGTCGGGGGGCGGCGGGGGCTCGGCCCGGCTCGGCTCGGCTTGGCCCGGCCCGGCTCGGCCGGACCATGACCATGAGCTCAGTGGCCGAGACCCTGCTGGGTTCCGACCCGTCCAAAGCCTCGTTCCTGGAGCTGGGTCCCCCCCAGCACTACCCCCAGCATTACCCCCAGCACGACCCCCCGCCCTTCCCCTCCTTCTGCCGCCCCGGCCCCTTCCCCTACCCCGCCGGGGCCCCCCCGCCGCCCCACGGGGGTCCCTACCTGCCCTACCCGCCCCCCGGCGCCCCCCACGTCCCGGGCCCCGGGACCAGGCTGCAGGACACAGGTAAGGGCGGCTCGGGGGGCTCGGGGGGCTCGGGGGGCTCGGGCGGCCCGGGGGGCTCGGGGGGCTCGGAGGGCTCGCACTCGCCCCGGGCACCCTCCGGGCCGGGAAGCGCCGGGACGGAGCCGTCGGAAAAGCTCCGGGGATGGGCTGGGCTGGGTGCGGGGTCCCGGGGGGGAGAACCGGGGGTCTCGGGGGGTGAACCGGGGGTCCCGTGGGGTGAACCGGGGGTCTCGGGGGGTGATGTCCCCCCGCTCCCAGAGCGCCCCGAGCCTCAGGGGACACGTGGGTGGCTTCGAGAAGCCCCGGGCACGGGGAGCGCCAGCACCTGCAGGGCCGTACCGTGCAAGCTGAGACCCCTGAGACCCCCACCACATCCCCGAGCCCTCCCGAGCCGGGCAGACCCCCCCCTCACCCCAGCCCCAGCCCCCTGCCGTGTTCCCCCCAAAAAGCTGGGGCAGGATCCGCGATCCCAGCCCGCCTGGAGGGGCCTGGTGACGGACCCTGCTGCGGCAGGGACCCCCAGCAGCTCCCCCGGGGACAGGGGGGTCCCTGCGGGTGCCCCTCCATCCCCCGGGGGTCCTGCCCGGCCCCCCCCAAGCCGGGCTCAGGCCGAGGCCCGTGTCCCACGTGCTGCTGGGGTGGCACGGGACGGACGAAGGGTCCCGACCTGCCCGTCCCCCTCCTCTCGTTTCGTTTTACCCGAGGTTTAAACACCCCGGAGGAGCAGCCCCCGGCCCAGTTATCCCCCCCCGCCTCCCGCAGACACCCCCGGAGGCCGCGGGGATGATCCGGGGTGCATCTGGGGTGTTTGGGGGTGCATCTGGGGTGTTTGGGGGTGCGTCTGGGGTGTTTGGGGGTGCATCTGGGGTGTTTGGGGGTGCATTTGGGGTGTTTGGGGGTGCGTCTGGGACGGTTTCAGGGCGGATCCGGGGTGGTTTGTGGTGTTTTGGGGGTGTTTTTGGGGTAGATTTGGCTGGTTCAGGTGACTTTGGGGTGCATTTGGGGTGTTTGGAGGTGGATTTGGGATGGTTTTAGAGTGGATTTGGGGTGGATCTGGGGTGGTTTGGGGTGTTTTTGGGGTATTTGTGGGCTGTTTTGGGGAGTGGAATTTGAGCTGGTTTTGGGGTACATTTGGGCTGTTTTGGGGCTGGTTTTGGGCTGGTTTTGGGGCTGGTTTTGGTCTGGTTTTGGGGTAGATTTGGGCTGTTTTGGGGCTGGTTTTGGGCCAGTTTTGGGCCGGTTTTGGGCTGGTTTCGGCCTGTTTCCCCCCCTCCCCGCTGTGTCTCACAGCCCGTGTCCCCTCTCCCCTGTCCCCAGAGCCCCAGAAGCCCCCGGCCGCGCCCGGCGCGGACCCGCGGCTCTCCGGCAAAGCCAAGAAGCTGCGCAAGCCCCGCACCATCTACTCCAGCCTGCAGCTCCAGGCTCTGAACCAGCGCTTCCAGCACACCCAGTACCTGGCGCTGCCCGAGCGCGCCGAGCTGGCGGCGCAGCTGGGGCTCACCCAGACCCAGGTACGCCCGCCCCGCCGGGTGACACCGCGATGTCGCCGCCGTGTCACCGCCGCGCCGGGAGCCGGCCGGGCCGAGCCGTGCCGCGGCGGGGCGGGAGCTGGCGCCGGTCTCCCCGCGGGGTTGGGGTTTGGGGCGCTCCTGCCCGCACCTCCCAGAGGCTGCGGGACTTTCCCAGCCCCGGAGCCTGGCTGGCGGCCCGGCCGTGCCCGGTTCTGGGCGGCCCCGGGCCGCGGGATGGGGCGAGTGGGTTTTTGAAGGCGATGGGGAGAGACAGGCAGGCGGCAGCGGTGCAGCCCCGGAGCCAGGGGCGAAGCGAGCTCATAAAGCCGGGGAAGAGGAGACAAGTGGGAACCTGCCGGCAGCGCGGGGGGGAAAAAACGCGGGGAGGAATGAACGGGGCCACCACCCCAGCCAGGCCCGGCCCAGCCCCGGCACCGGCACCGGCACCGGGAGGGGGATGGCAGGGCCGGGGGGGGCTGGGGACGCTCCTGGGGACACCCCTGGGGACACCCCTGGGGACACTCCTGGGGACTCTGCCTCGCTCTCTGCGCTCCCGGTGCCTCTCCCCGCGTTCTCGCCCCGCCTCGGAGGGGAGTCTGGGGCAGTGTGTGAAGGGCCCCAGCCCCAGTTTATCCCCCAGGAACGGGGTCAAGGGGACCCCCGGGGGTCTGTAGGTGTTAAAGGTGGGGTTTAGGGGGCGTTGGCCTCTTCCTCCCCCCCGCACACCCCCGTGTCTCTGCCGCCAGGTGAAGATCTGGTTCCAGAACAAGCGCTCCAAGTACAAGAAGATCATGAAGCAGGGCCCGGGTGTCCCCGAGGGGGAGCAGCCCCCGCACGGAGCCCCCGCCCTGTCCCCCTGCTCGCCCCCCGGCCTGGCCCCGCTCTGGGACCTCCCCGGGCCCGGCAAGGGACCCCCGCTGCCCCCCGGCCCCTACATCGACCCCTTGGGAGCCTGGTACCAGGCGCAGCCGCAGGACGCCGTGCCCGGGGCCCCCGTGATGTGACACCGCCAGCGCAGCGCCGCCGGACCGCGGGGACACCCGGGGACAGCCGGGGACACCGAGAGGGACAGCGAGGGACACTGAGAGGGACAGTGAGGGACACGGAGAGATGCTGAGGGACAGCGAGAGACAGCGAGGGACAGCGAGGGACAGCGAGGGACAACGAGGGACAGCGAGGGACATTGAAAGATACTGAGGGGCACCGAGAGATGCCGAGAGATGCTGAGGGACATCAAGGGACACTGAGGGACACTGAGGGATGCTGAGGCACACCGAGGGACACTGAGGGACACCAAGGGACACCGAGGGACACCGAGGGACACCGAGGGACACCGAGGCACACCGAGGGACACCGAGGGACACCGAGGGGGACACTCCGCCGCTGCCCCCCCGGGGGACTGGGAGCCCAGCAAAACCCCGGTGGAACGCAGCAAATGGAGGGGGAGGAAGAGGAGCGGAGGAAGAAGAAGAAGGTGACAGCGACCTGCAGGGATGTCCCACCCTGTCACGCCCCGCAGTGACCCTGTGCACCATCCCAGAGGGACAGGACTCGTCCCCGGGTCCCCCCATCGATGGACGGGGGGGTCAGGGGGACCCCGGGAGGGGCTGGGGAGTCCCCGGCGCCCCCGGCCTGGATTTATTTATAAATTCTGTTTGTTATCGGTTGTACCCCAGTTTTTAAACGCTGCTGGGTTCTGCTCCTCCGCACTCAGAGCGGCTTTGGGGCGCTCCTGGTTTGGGGGAGATGCTTCCATCCAGAAACTCGGGCTCCCCAAATTCCTGGGAAAACAGCCCGGAGGAGTTGGGGGTGCAGGGTCAGGGGCTGGAGCTGTGTCCCCCCAAACATCTGCCCCAAAATGGAGCCCAGTTCCAGGAATGTGGGGCCGGGGGTTCCTGGCCCCTCCTGCGGGGAATTTGGGGCATTTGGAGCTGTTGGAGTTGTCACCACAGCAGGGGCCAGGGGGCAGCCGGGGACACAGCTTTGGCTTTGTGCTTCCAGAGGCCAGAACCCGGCTGGGAAATACATCCTTGTCATTTCCCTCTTTTTCCGTGTCTTTTTTTTCCCGTTTTCCCAATCCCGCCGGGTGTTTGTCACCCCCCAGCAGAGCGGCACCAACACCCCGGGATCCTCGCTCCCGATATTCCCTCTCTCATTCCCCTGCTCCAAGGGACCCTCCCTGCTCTGGTTTTGCACCTCCAGCACCTCCCGGGGTTATTCCCAGCGCCTGGATCCCACCTGAGGGGTCGGATCTGGGAATGGCCTGTCCGGGGCTGGTGGCACCAGGGACCCCTGTGTCCCCATGGCCATGTCACCGCTGCCATGTCCCCACTCCCATGTCCCCACTGCCATGTCCCAATTCCCATGTCCCCATGGCCATGTCCCCACTCCTGTGTCCCCACTCCCATGTCCCCATGGCCATGTCCCCACTCCAATGTCCCCACTCCCGTGTCCCCACTCCCATGTCACCATTCCCCTGACTCCATTCCCATGTCCCCATTCCCGTGTCCCCACTCCCATGTCCCCATTCCCGGCCACCCTGGGGGTTCAGACCCCTCAGCCCAGCAGTTTGTGGTGCTGATCCCACAGGACGATGTCCCCAGCTGTCCCCAGGGTGGGGGTGGCACCCAGGGGCTGGGACTGGCCGGGATCCGTGGCCGGGTGTGACGTTCCCGGTGGGATTTTCCCAGAGGGATGGATCCCACCCTCCCCACCTTTAGGGATTTGGGGAAGGGGCTGTGTTCGCTGGCAGAGGGGGTGCTGAGCCGGTGTCACCTCCGTGTCCCCAGCAGGAGCCACCCCGAGGGAGCGACGCTGTCCCTTGTGCGGGGCCGTGGCTCCGGAGTGGCTCCGGAGTGGCTCCGGCCGCGCTCCAGGGCTGGGGCTGCCGGGCCGGGCCGTGGGCGGGCGCTGCCCCCGCTCCCGGGGCTGGCACCGGGTGACGCAAGGGCTGCGGGTGTCGCAACGGGGCAGGAGCCGGGGGAGCGCTGGGAGGGCTCTGCTGGGCCCCGGGGTGACGGCGGGGGGACGCGGGGACTGCCAGCACCCGGCGGTGTCACCCCTGGCAGTGTCACCCCCGGGACTGTCACCTCCATGGCACTGTCACCTCCCCTGGCACTGTCACCTCCCCTGGCAGTGACACCCCCGGCAGTGTTACCCCTGGCACTGTCACCTCCATGGCACTGTCACCTCCCCTGGCACTGTCATCTCCCCTGGCACTGTCACCTCCCCTGGCACTGTCATCTCCCCTGGCTCTGTCACCTCCCTGGCACTGTCACCCCCGTGCCGGGACCCACAAAACCCGGTCCTGCCATCCCGGGCCGTCCCCACTGCCGGTAACTGGGTTAACTGGGATAACTGGGATGACTGGGATGACTGGGATGATGAGGGAAGGCCGTTCTGTGCCAGGACAGGACAGGACAGGACAGGGATGCTGGGGACACTGCGGGGATGTCCCCACCCTTGTGGGGGCCGTGCTGCCGGCTCCCATTCCCATTCCCATTCCCATCCCATTCCCATTCCATCCCAACAGCCAGCCCAGCCCATCCATCCAGCCCAGCCACCAGGCACCAGCCCAGCCCAGCC